>NW_019731568.1:15805-75862 GCF_002891405.2 Cryptotermes secundus | reverse complement strand
TTTTGTTTTTTCAAATCACGAACAGTTTGTTCTCCAATACCGTATTGCATTGCTAATTGTTTAACTACAGCTCCTTTTTCCAGCTGATTGATAATTTCAAGTTTCTGTTGAATACTTAACACAACACGCTTCCTTTTAAACCCCGACATTTTGCTAACGCACTTGAAGATCTATATTAAGAAACTGATACTTACTTTCACAATGCACTCTCACACTGAGATGGTACCGTTAAATAACCTGGGGCGGTGTATTTGTCCTTGAAACTTTCCAAAAATTCTTGCATTCTTTCACCCCCACCCTAGAACATTGTGTTCGCATAACGGGACGAAATAATGCAGAGCTCGGTTCACACTAGTGCGAAAATAGTGTTAAACTCACCATGTGAAACAAAAGTGAATGAATATTAAACAACATATAAACTTAAAAAAAAAGCCCCGGTTAAGCCGCAAACCGGTTAATCCGCCCCCGGATAATCGAGAGTTGACTGTATTTGGGAATGACAGTAATGGATCAAAATTTGATTCAGAAGGAAATTAAGAGGAGACTGAATCTGAGTAATGCTAGCTACAATTCAGTCCAGAACCTTCTCTCTTCTTGTCTGTTGTGTATAAATGTAAAAATTAGAATATACAGAACTATAATGCTGCCTTTTGTTTTGTACAGGTGTGAAACTTGGTCTAATTGGAGAAAACTGCATAACAGGGAGGTTCATAACTTGTAATCTTCACCAAGTATAACTGGAATGCAAGTCAAGAAGATGCAATGGGCAGGACATGCAGCATGCATGGGGAAGAAAAGGAAGGCATGTAGGATTTTGGTGGGAATGCCAGAAGGAAAGAGACCACTAGTAGGAAGATCTAGAAGTAGGTGGGAGGATAATATTAAGATTAATTTTTGAGAGACAGGATGAGGTGGTATGGACTGAACTGATCTGAATCAGGATAGGGAACAGCATAGGGCTCTTGTGGACAAAGAAGTGAACCTTCAGGTTCCACAAAAATTTGGGAAATTCTTCACTAGCTGCACAACTGGCGGTTCATCAAGAACTCAGTTCCATGGAATCAGTATCTGTATCTGGACAAAGGACATCCAATTTGTGTTACATTCTGTTGAGCGACTAAGTGAGACAATGTCACGATGGGAGACAAGTTAGCTGAATACTCTTCTCGTGATTTTGTATCTTTTGACAAGTACAGCTGTCACAGTTTCTCTTCACAGAGGTATAGCTAAACCCTCTGGTACTAGAAGATGATCGCTTCCATGAATTTTAGAATAAGTAAACAATATTGCAATCAGTTCTACCAACATTTCACCCATTTGCTAGAACAGACTGCAGATTGTGTGTATTTAATAAATATTTCTTAGGGGCCCAACTGAGTATATGTCTTCCCCCCCTCACCTGAAGACGAAAACAGAGCCAGTTTCTGAAACATGGTGTTTTCTATTTTCTAGAATACCAAATGATGGAAAAAGTCCAAAAACCCAGTAATTCTGTATGTTATACACCATCATCAGAACCCTTTAGATAAAATCACGCATATCATATTTGAATGCATAATTAACATGCGTTTGTAAGCAAATAGGGCAATTGTGTCTTACATTTGCTTCGTGTCTCTATGGTGTAATGTTCATCAAGTTCAACGTCCTCTGGATCCAGCTCCTCATCCGTCTGAAGAATAAAACATTTACAACAATCTACAATATAACTGTATCATGCAGCATGAACTAAACACATTAATATACCAGCCTTCCAGTCACAAAGGCTGCACAGAATATCTTACTCACATTTCACTTATTTCAATTCATATCATTCAAGGGTAACAAAATCTGTTATGACTTCACAGCATTAAGCAAAAGACAGTAGGTGGAAACACTCAATATATCCTGGAAAATTTTTGACAGACAGAAATAGCAGGAGTGGAGTAAGGTATAGATTGATTTTTGTTTATTTAGTGATTTTTCAGTTGCATGTATCATATAGGCACAAATGGCAAGAAAACTGAAAATTATATATTTTAAATAATATAAAAGGAGAAAGAAGAGGATATGGCCTAATTTAAGGTACTAGCTCAATATCTGCCCAGACAGACTTAAGAAAACCCCTAAAATCTAAGTCATTCAACCACTCTAGGCTAAGATTCAAACTCACTCAGGCACAATGTTTCATGGGGGAAACATGGGTTAACACATAGCAAAATTTGGGAATGGAACTAGGTACTGAAATGCCTTGCCTGAAGGGAGGCTATAATAGGAGAAAACGTATCTGAGCTACATATCTGAAGCACAAATGAAAGCCGACACAGTACATTTCTCTGAAAGCAGATTTTAACATTATTCTCCCACCCATATTTGACTGAACAGACCTCATTACATGATGTTTCAAACAACAATTTTAAGTGAATTTCCTTTCACTTTTGACACATGCTACAGCAAAACCTTACTTCAGAGTGCAAGAGATCATTCTAAGGGGGTCCAAATTTTCAGACTGTCCCATACCAAAACAAATCCTGATGATGTGCCTTTTTGTTAACAGAGTAAAATACCTACATTTCTATGTGAATATACACATGATTACATATATAGCACAACTGTTGTTAATTCTGCAATATTTTACAAATTATACTTTGTAACTTTTTAAAAACACTGCAGTTTGCTCACAACCACTGCTACTCATGCATATATATAGTTTACATTGACTTTATCTTAACTAGTTTCCACATTAACACCCGATGGCATGCCACTTAGAAGTATATTTAAGAGATTATCTCATCTGTCCAAAAAACTAAAGTGAAGTTGAAAACTACTAGGTATCACTCCTCTACGATGCAAAGTGAATAGACTGTACATCATCCCATGCAACGCCACACAAAAAAATGAGTTCAACATGTTTTACAATGAAAGAGTGACTTTTTAGTTAACTGGACTATAAAACTGCACAGACAATCAATAAGATAATGATGTACATTATACAATGAACATCAGGCTATTGTGCGGGCCTGGCTGCAGCACCAACATGGAGAGGAGATGGAGGAGGACAATTAAAGGAAAATGAAATAGTTTTAACTAGTATTTCAAGTTTAGAAAACATAACATACATCTTGCCTCTATCAACTTTGTTTAACCTGAAGTAACAAGTTCTTTCTCACCCTGTTCATGAGTACAGCACGTCGGATTTCTCTCACCCCATCATACACAAGCCTGGATGCATCTATGAACTCATTCTCATCCACATCTTTCGGTGGATTGGAAGACAGTGCGTCCACTGCCACCTCTACCCGCTGAGCAAAGTTGGGCATGACTGCAGACACAAATAAAACATTTTTATTTCATTCTTTATTTAAAAGGGCCAATTACATGAATTATCTGACAATGAATTAGCCAATTCCGTCTGTTTTAAACCTTTACTGCAGCATTAGGCTGAATGATAATGGACACAGATGACAAAACTAATACAATTCAAAGTGTAGTTTGTGAAGAAGAGTTTCAGAAACAATGCTCAAATTTACAGGCTGCTTGCTTCACACAGTCTCGCTGGATGCAACATACAAATATCTGTATACAAAACATATTTAAAAGGTCAATTATTAAGGTCATGTGTTAAAATCAGGGAGAAAAGTAATATACTTTTTAATTCTCATTTGGCACCTTATAACAACAGATAATTTATTCATTATGTTGTAATATACTTACATCAAGGTTAAGGAAACACTCACCACCAGTCTCCACTAACTTGCCTCTGGCAAAAAGGTGGGCCTACTTCTGGTGTCAAGCAAACAATTGCTTTTAATAATGCAGTCAGACTAATTCTTTGCTTACTTAACACATTTTTAACTGCATAAGTTATGTAATATCAAATGACAGTGACCTGCAAATGACAAACTGAAAAGCATACAGAAGGCAGTGGCCACTCCCTAAGGAAACCTTATCAGAATACAATCTCCAGGCCAAGTTTTGAATCTGGGACATCCTTAATGCAAAGTGACCATCATGTCTGGACAGAATGGAAGAATCTTGTTATAGCATGGCATGATGAACTGATTGCAGTCAATGAAACCAGAACCACAGAAGTGCCAAACAGTGACAAATTCAAATTCTGTGAGCAGTTTTCTCTCCAAGAAATTTTAAACATTGTGCTCAACCTAGTTCTAATTCCAACTGTCTACAAGGACAAGACTGTCAGAGCTAAGTGTCACTGCCAGACTTAAAGTGTTCAGAAAATGAGGAAGATCATCATAATCTCAGTTAGCTGGCAGTCATATACAATTTTAAATCATCAAAATTACTGACTGACCAAACATGCAACTCCCTACATAACTAATGTGCTCTCAGATATTCATGGTATTTCACCATTATGGAACTTGATAGTCTACTAATGTCACCAATGAAGCCTACCTTTGTATATCAAAAGCCAGGCCAGTTCACCTCAAATCTAATACAGTTCAATCTAGTAGTCCACAAGCACATAACACTTCCCTGATATTCATTTCAATACCATCCACTATGTATATAAGAGTCTCCCTAAAGTATCCAGCTAAAATGTTTATGTCCTATTTGTTTCTCTACCCTTTAAAACTTACTACATTACTTCAGGCTTCCCTGAGGGAACTTCTCTAAATAAGTAACTATTTTTATGAGGGAGTCAGCAAATAGTTAACAATGGAAGTAAAAGAGCTATAATGGACATAATAGGTTTTGTATGTGTATCACTAGGTAGCAGAACAATCCGGCTTCATGATACTCTATGTAGCAGATGTGCATGCGCATGTTCAGAGGCTGAATTCAGTAGTCAAAATGGCAACCACACTTGAGATGTGTGCTACTGAAAAGCATCATTCTGTTGTGTGTTTCTTATGGCAAAAGTACTCACTGAAAAGGTTATTACTAAAGAAATGTCTCCTGTTTATGGTGGGAAGTGTTTATCACATAAAGCAGTTCACAACTGGGTCAAGAAATTCTCTCAAGGACTTTTGAAAGTCACAGATGATGCCCAGCCAGGTGAAGAAGTAGCAGAGACAACAGTCAAAGACTTCTATTCTGCAGGTTTCAACACACTGGTATAGCAATGGGACAAGTGTATCAATGTCGGAGTAGGATATGTCCAGAAATAAATGTCCTTTCAGGTTTGAATATCATATGTTTTACATTTTATATACATTTGTGACCTATTTACTGACTCCCCTCATATAATGCAATGGACAATCGTTTGTCATTTATACTCTGTTAACGAGATACACGGATATGATATGGAAGGTGGTCTACTGTAGCAATTAGATAACTAAAGCCCCATAGTGCGTAAAGCCGTTGGTATGTAACAACTGTGAGATGGATGGATATACCACAGCTGTTTCTGGACAATGGCTCAGTAAGCTCATTCCTGTTGCTAAGCAGTGACTCTGTAAAGAGCGGCTGTTGCTAGGCAACACTCATTACAACAGAAGAGCTGTGTTTTCTATGTGGTCTGTGCCAACATGCTATAACCAACAGGTTTGGAGCTTCGTGAGTTGATAGTTCTGTACAGGAGTCTGTGAAGAAAGGGCTTGAACATGTGAAACTGAAGAATTTCCACTGTTAGAAGCTTTTGCCAGGGAACAACTAGTGAAGACACAGCAGGCTGCAAAGGCTTAGTGGGTGCTGTGGTGATTTGTGAAATGTGGAGATTATCAGTGGTTCTCTAATTGCTTGCAGTTCTTAGTTGTGTGCATAGGTGGTAAATAAAACCATTCACCAATCTAGACCTCATCTATAGTCACTCTTACATGTGACAATAAATTAAATTAATTACTGTGTTGAAGGATTTATTCATTTCTTCAAAGAAATAATTTGTGTAGGATATGAGGTTCTCACAACATGGTTATGATGTTTCTATCTTCTGGGACATTACACCATGCAGTCAGTTGAATGTCAGAAGAAAACATCAATTAACTATCAGTGCACTATGTGGTGTTAAATTCCAGACAACAGACTTCTTCAGAAATAAGTTAGATTGTAAATATATACATCCATTTTTTCAAGATCAACACATTAATACTTAACAACATATTCTTAATAATGCTCTTAATACAAGGCAAGCTGTAATTCATAATAAGAATAAATAAAAGAATTAATGGAAGGGAAAACCTCATTTATTTCAGGCAGTCCTCTACAAGATCTTACTTAACAAGAACGGTGTTTTTAATGATTCTGGATGAATTGAATTAATATTCTTCAACATCCTTCTTTCTTACCTCAACTTCGCATATTCAGGCTATGAAGATGTTACTACAATGACAAAAATTAGACCAGTAAACTGACCTTGGTCCCGTAACACTTTGACTGCTTCAAGAACTCGTTCTGTGTAAATTCCAGGCTCATAGTTGTCCATTTCTGCTCCAACAACATTACACACTCGAGATGATCGGCCACGAATTGCTCCTGCAGTGCGATCTAGTGTATCAGCATCTCCCTCTTGTAGGGCCAGCACACATTTGTTCACATCTTCCAAAATGTGATTCTCTATAAGAAGACATTACATACAAAATCTGACCTCTCAACACACTACAATTCACTACATCCTGAAGCTGTGAGACTATAATACTGTAGTATGTAAAAGGAATACTTAAATCAAGTCAGTTTTCAAATAGTGGACACCCACCAAAAATTCTCTGATATTGCAGTCACAGCATTTTCAGCAATAATGAGTAAGGTATTTGGAGGTTTGTGGTATGCTTTACTATCTAAATCCATCTGGGATGGTTCCTGGATGGTGCAGGAGACAGCAACTTGGATGAATTTCCAGCGCAAACAATTAAGATCTCTTTGGAGACAGAATGACTAAGCTAGCAGCCATCACTGGTTATCTGTGTTTCACCATTTTTAAGTGTGACTTCAACTGACTGAGCCAACTAGAACTTCCTAATTATTCAACTGCAAGAAATTAAGATTCCAAAGTGAGAAACTGAAACCATTACACCTTTCAATGCTCAGAACTGTTTGGGTGCAACCTATAAATTTGGGGAAAACATATGCAAATAAGGTGAACGGAGAAGTTCATGGAGGTAGGCCTAGGCCCACTAGGGCTGTAGTGCCAAGGAAAAAAAATGCAAATAAGATGATCAAGGGATAATGTGAGTACCACCCTAAGTGCAAAATGACCCACAGCAAAGCAATACCAGCACAGAGGACACGCTTCAGCAGATGCAGTATACAGATGAGTCTGAAGATTAATGGTTCTTTGTTCTTCATGTTAGGCTATAAGAAACTGGTTTAATAGGTCTGGTAGGTAGATGGGTGGTATCATATATTTCTTACCTTAAAGGTATGTTTTCTTAATGCATGGGTAACTCTTCTAAAAGGAAGTCAAAACATTTGGGAATGTCATGTGGTGGAGCAAACAATAAATTTACCAACTGATATATATTCCTATTTTCAGCTACCTCATATCAAGACTAATGTACATAGTCAATTTGCAAGCATCTATCCTTAACTGTCCTGAATATAATCTGTTCACAGTTGAGAAAGTACAGTCTCAGTGTTGCAACCGGAAATATATATTACTATAAATTTACAATTGTTAGTTCAAAATACATAACTTGAAACTGATTTAAGTCTGCTCCCTTTTATTTGAGGTGATATTTCAGGATAATCAGTTGCCTGCCTCTTCATTTGATTAAATACTTGAATCCTGTTATTCTCTCTTGGTTTTGAAGCATGTTCTTTTTTATTATAGGTACTACTTACAACAGAGTCTCTCTTATTGTAGCACTCCACTATATTATTGCTTATTCAGATAATTCCTGTATGTTCACCCTATTTGTTCAAGTTGCTTATGCAAACATGAATCCATTATGAACTCAGATACTGTCTCCTCTTTTGATCTTAATGAAATATGGTGCCATTATCATGGACAATAAACTAAAGATTTACATGAAACATGTGGACAATGCCAGGAATTTATAAACAACTAATAATATATTTTCAATACTATAAAATGGGGGGTGGGATAAAAAGAAAGATACATAATGCGTGCAATAACAAAATGCAAGAAGGTATACTTCACGTGATGTCTCTCTTTGGGTGAATGTCTCTTGGGTTAAAAACTGTGGGTTAGAGGTTTCAGGTGAGAAATCCTGCAACTGTGTGTTTTTACTGTGGGTCAACCAGTACAATAGCAGGCAAAATGACTAAAATGGTGCAGGTGGACAACCTGACAGGTGGGTATGAAACTGTTACTATATTCACAACATCACTATCACTGCTCTCATTTACAATTCAGCAATTTGATAGCCTTGCCTACTGATATTTAAGAACTACCATTCAGCAATGACAAAGAATCATACCTGAAACAGCCAAGAAGTCATCAATGGTAGTGATGTCATCCACAGCCTCAGTGAGGATACGGACTTGGTTCTCCCAAGCATCACGGAAGACATCCATATTCTCCTGGGCCACCTTAGAGCGTGGCCTTGCAGCAAGGATGCGCGCAGCATTTATTACTTGCGGACACAGGTTCTCAATCTGGGCAGCTGCATATCTCACCATTTTCACTCCATCCTCATTGCCCGACATGCTGCATGCCAGATTTGCAACCTGCAACACACACACACACACACACACATAATTCTCAAACATATAAATCCCCATATTTCACTGCATAATGACCAGCGTGTTTCTTGAAAAGCTGACAGTTCCTCAGCTTGTCAAAAATCTCCCTACCTTCAAAGAACACACTGGTTCAACACTGCATTCACAAAATTCTGCCTTTGGAACCAATCCCGAGCCAATCAAATCCAGTCACAACCTCCACATTCTATTTCTCTGAAATCTACTTTGATATTATCCTTCCATTTAGGCAGATATTTCTCAAGTGGCATTTTCTGTTGATATTCTCAACCAAAATTTGTATCAATTTCTAATTTCTCCCATTCATGTCACATGCCTCATGCTCCTCCTCCTCCAAAGGATCCTGCTCTATAGCTTCTCTGATGAAATCATACTGAAAGGCTTGTGAGATCAGACTTTATGCTGGAAGACTATTCATTTTCTGTTCTTTGCTATTAACTAGAAATTATCAACTGTAACAACTCTGTACACCAGGATAGCTCAGTAGGTATAGTGAGTAAGCTACAGAGTGTCTGACTGAGTTCAATTCCTGGCTAGGGCAAGAGATTTTTCTTATCTGTGGCAAACACGCTAGCTCTGGGGCACACCAAGTCTCTCATCCAACAGGTGCCATGGGGCTCTGTCCCCAGGGGTAAAGTGGCAGGGCTGTGAAGCTAACCTCTCAGCTCCGCCTAGTGTTGAGGTTAAGAATGATGGAACTATAACACCACTCCTCCATATACCGTCATGGCACAGTGCTTAATTATATAATCAAGTATATGGATAACTTTACCTTACCTTTACTTCCCTTCTGTTAATGTCCAGAACTGGAAACTTCCAACGTGCATGGGTTTAAAGTTTATTAACGTGCTTTATATTAGAGTCAGTTTACAGCTGCCACAATATTGTGCACTTAGGGAAAGTTTACGAACTGTATAATACAGAAAGGTTAACAAATATGTCAGTACTTTAAGGTACAATTAAAAAATATGGCTGCATAACTTTTCCTTCTGGAAAATAATGTACAGCTAAAGCATTAGTCCCACAAATTTCCTGCCAGTTCTGAAGTGTTAATTATATGGTTTAAAATGGATAATGAACCATAACACAGAAAGATGACGAAATACACAATCCATCCCCAACCATTCCTGTGAAGATGGACAGCAGCACTCTAAACTTGTGTGGAACTGCTGGGAAGACGTTAAAGCAATACTCACCTCCACTAGCTTGTTGGCATGTTCAGTAAACACCAGTGCATATTCCTCCACTTCCTTCTCATTACCAGCTTTAGCAGCTTCAATCAGCACCAAAAGAGGAACGTTTGTTTCAAGGAAACTGGAATGAGACAAAATATCACTCACTATAATACAGAACATTGATCATATCACTTTGGAACATGATTAGTCCAGTTAATATTAATAAACAGTCATTCTTTTTAGTTAAAACTGCTGTACTTACTAGCAAATAAGAATAAAAACTTAAGTTGATGTTTTTATATTCAATCATGTAATTATTTCTGCTGAGTAACTGGTCAATTTAATTCATAAGCAGTTTTTTGGGAGGGGACACATCATAATTCTCATTTACTTTGTCACAATAGATATCACTGATTAAAACAATCTCACCTTTGCTCCTGTTGCTCCCCTCCCTGACAACTGAAGAATGGACATGATTCAAAGCTAAAAACAGCCTTTGCCAAAATTACTATAAAAACTGTGATGGCTATTTAAGTCACTGGTGCACAGTTCAAGTACTATTCCCATGATTATCTTCACTGTTGCATATTCCAGTTAACTACTGTTGCTGCACCCTTCAATATATATTATTGTCCACATCTGTTTGTTATCAATGACTGCAAGGTAAAAGGTAAAGTTGTCCCTGTGCTTAACTAATTAAGCACTATACCATGAAGGCATATGGACGAGTGGATGTACAGATCCACATTTTCTTGACTTTGGCTCTAGCTGGAGGTGAGCGATCAACTTCACGTTCCCACTGCTTTATCCTCAGGGAAAAAGCCCTCGGTGCCCATTGGCTAAGAGGTTGGACGGACCCCAGAGCCGGTCTAGATGACATGGAGAAGTGAAAATTCTTGACCCCACTGGGACCTGAACTCTGACCCCTCTGTTGTCCAGCCAGCAGCCAGTCCCTATACCGACTGCACTATCCTGGCTCATTATGATTTTAAAGTTGAATATAATAAAAGTGTTCATACTCAAATGCCAGGCATACAAAACTCACAACTACCATCAGAACACAATATGCAAATACATATTTTCATGGCAGTATGCAAGAAATTCACATTTGTGGCTGGACATGAAACCATACAGTATGGTGGAAATAAATTTCCAGATCAATTTTTCAGTAACATGTGGTTTGGCATAACTAACTGTTAGCTCATTTGTCAAAGCATACTGCCAGGGTACAGAAAAGAGGATTCTGTTCAATTCTTAGTATATGTATGAAGCAAACTATAAGAGTATATTTAAGCAGAGACTTTTAAGTGTCTGGTAGGCTTAAATTGTATTTCTGGAGCGCTGGTTATAGCACCATCACTGAAACAGCCATAAGTACCCACTAAACATGAGACTGAGTGAGCCCATAACAGGTCTGGCCATAGTGGTGAAGAGAAATCACAAAATTACAAAAAGTATACAAATACACTGCAAAAGGCCCACTTCATTAACAAAACTGATTTTAATCTGTATGGGTCTTACCTCATTTCATTTTCTTGAATCTGTACACGTGAACCACCCTTCGATCTATGGCGAAATACAGGCCACTTTATACTCACAAATGTAAACTAGGCTTCACAGGGTTTCATAAACAAAGCAAACTTTAATTTGAACTCACCTATCAGACACATGATCAACAACAGCTTTTCTCAGCTGACGACGAAGGTCACGCGTCTTGCGGCACATGTGATCCAGAGCTCGCTCTAAGCCTTCACTCTGTTCCTTGGTTCCCATCTGCAGCACAGAACAACTGTTGAGGGTTCACGAAACAGAAGCAGACAATTTCAAGGAGGCTGATCTGTCAACAGTGTACCTTATATGGTTTATTATATAGAACTATTAATGTTTAGACTATTTAGTGTCAAATGGTAGGATGACTGATGAACTAAAAAGAATTTAGAATGGAGAAGACATGACCTAGTCAAGGTGCTTTTCTGGAATTTGCCTGCAGGAACTGAGTAAAACCATAAAAACCTTCAGAGAGGGTAGATATGTCCCAGCTGAGACCTGAAAAGGGTGCCTCTTGACTACAAATCTACAGCATTACCACTACACAAACCAGCTCTGTTCAGTGGAATGGCAAAACAGTTTCCAACTTCACTAATGTTTTCAATGTTTCACCCTATATAGCAAGCTTAATATCTGCTTCATGCTGGTTTCTTGCTTGGTTTACTCTGACCCTGAAGAAGAGGCAACATGTTCCCCCATGACGCCAGTTGTCTTTAGAAAGACTCCACAGCATTATGTCCCAGAAGATGGAACTCTTCTAACATTACTTCTCCAAAATTTCCCTCATGCAACTGAAAGTGAAACACCTCGCAACAAAGGTTCACTGTCAATTTTAAGTACTTAATAAACAGACAAAGGTTCACTATCAATTTTATGTACTTAATAAACAAACAGAAGCACCAACAGACACCCCAACATAAAATCTGAGTCTAATATTTTCATTCTGAATCTATTCTACTCACTTTCCTTTTCTAGCTATACTTATAAGTTCTTCTGGAACCAGAAGACTGTGTGGATGATCCATAAATTTCACATTAGTAATACTAACATAACAGTAGCACCAACCCACCAGTAAAACAATTACAATACAGGCATTTAAGAACAATCTATATGGCTTATATACTTGTATATTAATAAGCATAAGCAGCAGTGCTTGGTTTATATAAAAATGTGACTGTTTTTAACATGCTACATACGGCATCTACGTCTGTAGTATGCAAAAATAACATCTCGCATGGCAGTTACTAAGCGATTACAGTAGATACTCTGAGAAATATGCATGAAAAAGAACCTGGATAAAATTTTATGCTGGGTGTCTATACTAAATATATCAGGTATGGCTGATGTTTATCAATGTAACCCCCCCCTCCCTACATCCAGCAGTAATGAAATATTTTATTCCAGACCGATGTATACCTTTACACTCTTGTATAAAACCAGAACCTGCTGCTTGTGCTGTTATCTTTTCTAAATATATTTGTTAAGAGAGAAATGCAAGATGAGAATAGTAAGCAGTGCAGTTCTAGACGAATCACAGGCTGACAGTGTGCCCACCACAGCATTACACAGGTATGACAATGGCTGCCATACCACATGTCATGCATTACAGGCTATCAATCCCCGATCCGTGAAGTCACCAATGTATCTAAAAGCAAGTCAGTGTTAGCAGACAGACACATAGCACAAAACTCTATGCTTGTGATAGAAAGTTGAATAGCAACAGTTATACGTGGAATCAAATTCTGACAGTACAACAAAACAAAACTTTATCATTTATAAGGAAACCAAGATAATTTCAAGACTTTGAATATTTGCATAAAAATAAGTTTCTAATATTGTAATGTTATATCAGTTATAAATCTGCTGACAGAGCCATTCTAAACAACAGAACTTCCAACAAAATTACAGAAAGAGAGTGAGTCACTTATCACAACCTCAGTTCAGAAATTCTGTGGCTTATTAATACAAATAACTTCTGTCTCACTTGCTCTTTCTATAAGATCATGATAAGAAATTGTATTTTCTGCATCAAAATTTGAACTAATTTAATTCAATGGATCAGAATATCTATGAAAAATTACTGCAATTAAAATATTCTTTTATCACATTAATACGAAGACAGAAATAACGGGATCAGCTGGATGGCTAGGAACAGGTCAAAACAGGAACATAACATAATGTTCCCTCTAGCCACACTGAAAGACACATATTGTGTGATTATTTTGCCACCTCTCTGCCACACCTAACCCTGCAGAATAGTTCTCAATCTCTCCACCTTCAGACAGGTGGTGAAAGGAGGAGGAAAATTAAAAGAAACTGACTGACAGCATCAGGCACTAGCATTTAAAGAGACTGCTTAACGAGGTTAACTGTAATAGATGTGATAAAATATGGTATAAACTGTTACAGATTATCTGACTTCATGATGCATAAAATGAAATTCAATTTTCATGGCACATCAAATCATTTATTGTAAAGTTGTGTATGTATAGTGTGACATGTTGCGCAATGGAGGACAACCCCTCCCTACCCAGCAGTGACGTGGCAACTTTGGCCACAGTGACGTGGCGGATGAGTCAGTGCTCCGTCCCCCCCCCTCCGCGGTGATGTAACACGCAATGCAGCTGTGACACGGGTAACAGCCAACAGCGGTACCGACTGCGTAACAGGCAAGCACTGTGACTATATAAGTGAACCACACTGCCTACGAAGTTGAGTTGAAATGTGGCCCTTGCCAAGTGCAGTTAAGAGTCTAAAGCGTATCAGCCGCTGAAGACAGTTCTCAAGTCAGCAGCCAACAGTTCTCAAGGCAGCAGCCTACGAGTTGAGTTGGAATCTAACAGCAGTCGCGGAAAGAAGAACCGAACGCATGTGTAATTGTGTAATTGGGAGTGTGTAATACAGAGAGACTTGTAGAGCTCCCATACTGTGAAAACGTGTAGACTACTGACAATACAGTGATTTGATTAACGAATAGGGTTATAAATTGTGAAACCCCGCAACATTGTTATAATTAATTGTAGCCGTTACTTTTAGGTTGTTGAATAAACCAATTAACAATCCGAACGGCGTCTTCAGTAGCAAAACATGCTACACTGGTGTCGGAAGTGGGATTTGGACTTACACATGTGACCAACAAGATTCGAACAAAACACGTTACAATACACTTATGCCACATTTCACCACATAATTTGTGTATCCTCAATTTTCATCATTAAATTAATAAAAATAAATAATTTCATAATCATCAAATTATCAAAAGGATAGCAGCATGCATAAAATATAAGCTTAAAGATCGTATGGAAGGTTATACCTGGTTTAGTTAAGTGAGAATTACTGTTATTCCTATATGCCACAGAAAAGTGTGCCATAAATCTGTGACCTGAGGAAATGCTGTACCATGATGAGCAAACATGATGGTACTCACAAGAAGATTGACACCCAAAATTGAAAACTTGTCTATGTATTTGATCATTGATATTTTACTTTGTACAGAGTTTAATAAAAACGAAATTTATGGAAAGTAATGCAGTTTAATAAATAAATGAAGAGTTATGAAAGAAAAAGAAGCCATCTTTCATTACCAAGTAACCCAACTGCTTTCCAGAGATAAATTTTTCACTTTCATAGAAAGGTCATGTAAACAGTTACATTTTCCATGAAGGCCCATTTTCATAAATCCTCATATACAACAAACACCTGAGTCCTTGATCACAAAACTCTACAAAGAATGTCTGTGAATGATGTTCCTTTCAATGCAGTAAAGTGTAGTGAAACTGAACAGGCATGTCACCTTCTATCATCACAACACAGTAAAAATATTACTGAAAATTTAAATAACCAGAGAAAACTGCACTGATGGCACCATTCACTAGTATTATAAATAGATATACAAAGGGGTTAATGGTTAGAGATAAACTAAAATATGATTTTAACTGTTAGAGATTATTCAACTTCATGAAAATGTTATTTGATGATGGTATCAATGGTGAAATAAAAGACAACCATAAAAAGAAAATGACAATTATATATCTTCCAGTTCTTGGACACTAACATATACAATTTATGTCTTTCAAGTTTCCCTTCAAGAGCTTTCGCTTTTATATACTCCTCTTCCCCCATACCATCCAGCTGATTATGTAGATCACAATGAAAAATTATCAATATCCAGAGAACTTCTGAGATATTTTGGAGAGTCAGTATTAAAAGTTTTAAGTAACTTTACAAAGCAAACTGAAATTCTCAAATCCCTGTTAGAAGAAGTAATCTCAAGACCCACCACAGAGAGATGACAGCACATACTCAGAACTGAAGTAGTTAAGAGCACAATACACCTTAACAATACCAAACAAGTAGATAGGTACATCACATGTGCAAAAGGGTGTATACATGGAAAAGGCTGAGCTGTGTAATTGTAACTATCTAGCACTTGCACCAGGATTGCCAACAATCGACAAATGCACACACATACTAATAACACACTGGGGTTCATATTTACCCCACGCTTCCCTCCCCTCGCAGCTTGTAACTGGTTTAGATCAGGAGAAAAGAAACAGAGGAAAATAGAATAAAAATCAAAGTTATCATTACATTTAAAATTATAAAATATGTCCTAACCAACAAGCAATCAATTCATGCATTTTGAACTTGTAACCCAAAAAAGTAAATAAACAATAAACAGGTGTCCCACAAAATGTGTCCCAAACTTCAGTTATTTACTGAATGGGTTACTGTGGGTCCACTTTGAATTGTCATGGAGCTACCGTTTTAAAATGAGGGAATGCAAAAGAAAATTGCTAATGAGTACACAATTTTGTTATTATTTACCTATAACAGTTGCTGTTCAAAATTACTTACTGCATTGTCTGTTCATGCAACCTTCCTCATTTTACAACAGAACGTGCTGCCTTTCATATGCCTTTGGGACTGTTCCACATGGAAGCATCATCTACCACTGTTTGCCACAACAGCTCACCTCTTGGCTGCAATTTATCTTGATAAACCAGTTCCTTCATATATCACCATAAGAAAAACTCAAACAAAATAAGGTCTTGTGAAGAGTAAGACCAGCCCTGCCATCATTCTCGATCAGTTCAACAATATCCATAGCAGTAATTTACGTGTCAACCAAAATGGGACAAGAGTTGAACTCTTGTGGCAAATCATGGATGCTGCTGCTTGCATACAGGACAATCCTGAGGGCATACAAAGTGCAAAAGTTCTGCTGTAAAAGCAAGCATAACTGTGCACAGACAGTGGAGGATATCTGTTTGAACAATAGCTAGCAGACGTGCCTACTATAAAAATATAAAATAAAACTGTTTCATACAATCTCCAATTTTCTTTGCATATCCTTACTTTCCAGGAAGAGCTCCACAATGGTTGAGAATTGGACATGTATTGATATCAGTGATAAGATTTATTTAACTTTATTAATAGTATTTCTGCCAATTCAGCAAAGTAATGGACACCATGTATAAACTACTGCCAGTAAGTTGAGCCATGCTTCACTGATTTTCACCTTACAGTTTTGGTAAAGAAACAGTAACAAAAAAATAAGATTGTAAGAATAAATCCAAATAAATACATATTTACAATTCATTCAACCACACAGATGTCCTTATCTTTCTCCCACATCTTATAGTTTTAATCGTTTCCTTATTTCAAACAGAAAGGAAAGAAGTTTATAGAATCAGCCATACATAAGTTGCACCTAACTGTTTAAAAAGTCAGCAGTTATATAAACAATTATTTATAAATGTTATGAAATGTAGCAGTTTTGAAGGAAAGGATGCATGATTCAGTCTGTCCAGTACTTATGCAAACTGATAATGAACACAATCCACAGTACAGCTTGGACAGCTGACATTTATGCAGCTCAAGTAACCTTGTGGGTTTATCACATCACAAAAGCCTACCAATGGAAGATGTTCTTAGACACATATAACATCCTCTTTTCTATGAATATTAATATTATTCTCCTGTTTATGTAAGTCATGAGGTGGAAGAATATTGTCACTGGTCCTGCAGGGCTCAGAACCAAGAATGACTGTCAGAATTGCTGGGTTTTTGGACTGTGCTGGTGAAGGTCAGCAGTAATTTAAGTAGTTACTATAGGATTCTGACTATGGTGTATAACACACTGATATATTGGGTTTCTGGACTTTATCCATCGTCCTGGTTTTTAAGATAACAAATAAAAACATGACATTTCGGAAACTGGATCTGTTTCCGTCCTCAGATGAAGGAAAAGGGGAACACCTATTCTGTTGGGTCCGTTAGAAAGAGCTAGCCTCAATCACTGGTCGACCACATCATGTTTAGGGCGGGTGAGTACTTGTCTGTGGTCGGGTCACTGATGGCTTAGTAGAACTTTTGGGTTACATTATTTTGGTGGTTTAATGTGTTTTTAGATGGTAGAGGTGTATAAGTGTTTTAATTTTATTATATATATTTCATTTTTGTTGTTGTTTGGACAACTCGAGTTTTTGTGACCCTCCCAGTGAAGCATGCTTTCCACAACGTAGGTTAAGAGATAGCCACGGACGTCCGATAGGGGGTGAGTACAGTCCATGCCCCCTATCAGGGCACAACAAATTGGTTGACCAGTGATTGAGGCTAGCTCTTTCTAACGGACCCAACAGAATAGGTGTTCCCCTTTTCCTTCACCTGAGGACGGAAACAGATCCAGTTTCTGAAACGTCGTGTTTTTATTTGTTATCTTAAAAACTAGGACGATGGATAAAGTCCAGAAACCCAATATATCAGCAGTAATTTACCTGATCTGCTTCTCCTGTCTCTGCCTAGACTTCACAAGTAGTCTTAGCTCATAACATTTTTAACCAAAGTTGTCATGGATATGTGTAGAAGTGCAGAAGGCAAAATAAAGAATTATAGATCTTACACTTCAAAACATACAATAAAACATCACTGAAATTAAATAACTGCCTACATCACTATAGTTTCATAAGAATAAAAATATTAAGCTGTGAAAGCTACAGAGGAAAGCAGGTGGTATGAGTATCAAGGACATTAACTAATAATGAATGAGGTGTTTATATCTCACCATACAGTGTATTTCGCAGAAGAATATGTAACAAGCTCAGATACTTCCTCAACCATCATCCTTCAACTTAATTCTGCTTTTAACACTTACCAGTCCAACACTGAAGTGGACCCAATGCTCAGCTCCACTGTGACACTTCAATGACATCTACAACCTCCCAGCTGTCATACAGACTTTTCACAGTATGTTCATGATGAACATAAATTTAACAATGGAACTCTTCATGCCACATCAACAAAAATTACTTTGAAAAATGGCAACTGTGGTCTATAATCTCTGCATAAAGAACTTAAAAAGAAAACCTCAAGAATTCAAATTCATGTAGTCAAATAAACTGCATGCATTCAAATCAATGTGAAAAAGTAATTATTTTGTGGGAGCTGGAGTTTTCAATACTGAAATGAAGAAATATAACTTCATGAAAATAATAAGACAGGCAGCTTACACATGCATCACAAATTAAATCTTACTGTGATGAGTTGAAGTTTTTTGATAGAAATATTTTTCAACACAAATTCAAAATTTCACAATTATTAAATGATGAACATGCGGTTAGTCTGAGAGCTCAGGGACAACAGATTTACTTCTAATTATAACAGAACACACACCCACATGACTACAGTTGGACCATACTGAGAGAATGAGAATCTTAGAATTTCAATTACCAAATTATGTATTTACCTCAAAATTTTGAAGGCTTAATAAAAAGGTGCACAACAGTGCTACATGTTCTTTACATTCTCATGAATAATTTACTGTAGAAACTCAATACTAGAAGAATTTATAAAATTCCTAAAAATGCTCATTGAAGTAAATACTCATGTAACATCTGAAAATTGTAGCAATATACATAGGTCGTGCCGAAAGTCATGAGCAACTTTTTTACTTCTAATTATAACAGAACACACACCCACATGACTACAGTTGGACCATACTGAGAGAATGAGAATCTTAGAATTTCAATTACCAAATTATGTATTTACCTCAAAATTTTGAAGGCTTAATAAAAAGGTGCACAACAGTGCTACATGTTCTTTACATTCTCATGAATAATTTACTGTAGAAACTCAATACTAGAAGAATTTATAAAATTCCTAAAAATGCTCATTAAAGTAAATACTCATGTAACATCTGAAAATTGTAGCAATATACATAGGTCGTGCCGAAAGTCATGAGCAACTTTTTTTGCATACAACCTGAAAACAGCAGACGAAAGAGACTATGGTGGTAGGTGGAACCAGCTGTTGTGTTAACCTTGAGTGTCCTGTGACATCAATAGCTTGCATCATGTGACCAGTATCACTCCTAACAAAGTGGCCAAAAACGACATATCGTTTTGCCAGCATGCTGTCATCGAATTTCTTGTGAGAGAGGATATCCCTGCTGCACAAATTCACCAGAGACTTCAGCGTGCTTATGGAAGTGTGTGCATGGCTGCGAGCAGTGTTCGAAGATGGGTGAAACATTTTAAAGGTGCGAACACCAGCATCAAAGACGAGCCTCGGAGCAGTCGTCCTCGAACAGCCTCAACTGAACGCAACAAGGAAAGAGTGGATGAGATCATTCAAGATGACAGGCATGTGACTGTGGACACAATAGCCCCAAAACTTGGAATGGGGCACACTGCAGTACAGGAGATGATTGAAAGCTTGGGCTGTAGGAAAGTTTGTGCTCATTGGGTCCTGTGGTTATTGACCGAAGACCACAAAGGTCAGCGAAAAGCCATCACCTCAGAACTGCTGCAGATATATCAACATGAAGGCGATAATTTTTTGCTCTGTATTGTGACAGGTGACAAAAGCTGATTTCACCATTTCGAGCCTGAAACAAAATGGCAGAGTATGGAATGGCACCATTTGCATTCTCCATCAAAAAAGAAGGCAAAGACAGTGCCACCAGCTGTGAAGGTGATAAGCACAGTCTTCTGGGATGCAGAGGGGTTTATTCTGGCCGAATTCCTGGAACCTGGGCAAACCATCAATGCTGCTCATTATGTCCAGACGCTGCACAAGCTCCGTCATGCATTGCGCGATAAACGTCCAGGATGAAACATCATCATCCTGCATGACAACGCTCGCCTCACATTGGAAGCAATTGCAAAGATGGGGTGGGAAGTTCTTCCACACCCCTCCTATAGCCCTGATCTGGCACCCTCTGACTACCATCTTTTTGGATTTGTGAAGGATCAGCTGCATGGACATTTTGAGGCAAGGGAGGCAATTGAGAAAGCAGTGCATCAGTGTCTTCAGATATCTGGAATGGAATTTTACAGAAGGGGAATTTTCAAACTCCCACAACACTGGCAGAAATGTGTACAAAGAAGTGGCAATTATGTGGAAAAATAAAGAAAGGTCTGTAGATTGAGGTGGTGTATTTGGTTTGTCAATAATAAAGCATGTTACTTTATAAAAAATTGTTGCTCATGACTTTCAGTACGACCCTTGTACAATTGCAAGCCTGTCCCCTAATTTCTGAACATATATGATGAATTATGGCACTAAGTTTTAAAAAATAAGGATACAGCAATAGTTCTTCTTTGAAGTGATTATCATGGGGATATGAAAATAACGAGAATAAGTCTGCATCATTCTTGTTAGCATTCTCTGAACTATGCAGCTGAAGATTTTCTTAAACTGACATAACCTCTTCTACTTGCAACCAAATGATAATCACGAGCCCACATTTATAAGTTAACTCCTAGCTACTATTCTCTGAGTGCCCATAGGCACATAGTACTCACACTCAACTCACAAGTTCCACCCAAATTCTGTCCACAATTCGCTGAACAAATGTATCAATTTCTATCAAACTTTAGCTACATTTGTAACACATGCAGTTTAAATTGCACTGATACTTATGGATGTATACTACAGAACTGGTCGCTCTAAATGACATGACTTGAATACATGCAAGTTTTTGACATTACATATGTAAGTGATGTTTGTGATTCAATCATTATACTTAACTGTAAGATGCCTGTTATGGTAGTGGCAGGTAAGCTGTATATGAACCCGTAATGTGTTTATTTTTCTATCAAATGACACACATTAATACAATCATAATGAAAACAACCCTCTTTGTAAGACACTTGGATAGGATCTGTACTACGTGCAGTTCCCACACTTATAGCAGAGAATATCTCATTATACTGACCACGAAGTTATATAAACTGAGATCTCAAAATGAATTTCACAAATATGTACTCATGAAAGAAAGGAACAATGCTGGTTTGTTTAGGTTCAGTATACACAGCATTTTCTATTTGTTCTTCCACATCATAAAAAGGTAAAAGAAGATAATTCATACTGTCTTCCTATTTTGCTTTTTTATGAGCTGCTACCTTCACAAAGATGTAAGACATATTTCAAGCTTTATATTCAGATCTAAGCTATTCTGTTTCATTGCACTACCTATAGCCTTTAAAAATTTTGCACTTGGTGCCAACTGAAATATAGGACACACCGTGTATCCAGGATCTGTTAGGAGTAATTTTTTTTAAATTTTGCCCTGCAATGCCATCTGTTGGCGAGTTGTGGCATTAAGATTCTTGAAGTTTCAGCTGTGGCTGTCTATAATTTCAAAGCACAAGCATCGCTGCATCATGTGTTCTGACCTTGAATGTAACAGTACTGTTCTGATGCTTGTCAGAAAATGGCAGCTGAACAGAGAGCCAACATCAAGTTTTGTTTAAAGTTATGTAAAACAGCCAGAGAAGCGTATAAAACGATGAAAAGTGTGTACAGTAGTGATTCATTTAGTCGCTCAAACATTTTTTGATGGTATGCTGTATTTCGTGGCGGCAGGGAGGACGTTGAAGATGCTCCACGTGCATCAAAGCCGAGAACAAGTTGCACTGAAGAAAATGTGAAAAAAGTGACTGAAATCCTTGCATCAGACACATGTGTTTCTGCAAGATTCATCAAGGAGCTTTTGGGAATACCAAAAAGTACTGTGCATCAAATTTTGACTGAGGATTTGGGCAAACGGAAGGTCTTTGTATTGTTTGTACCACACATGCTCTCAGGCGATGAAAAACATGCCAGAGTAGAACACTGCAAAGACATGTTACGGTCGGCCCAAAGTGATACAGAATTTACAAAATCGATTGTTACTGGTGACGAGACATGGTGTTTTTAATATGAGCCTCTTACATAGCGGTAGAGTGCAGCATGGTTGAGCCCAAAGGAGCCGAAACCAAAGAAAGTGCGCATGCAAAAGAGTCGAGTAAAGACGCTGCTAACCATTTTCTTTGATTCCAAAGGAATCTTTCACATGAAATTTCTGCCAGAAGGTCAAACAGTGAATTCTGATTATTATCTCGGAGTCCTGAATCGTTTGTGGGTGAGAATTCTTCGAATTCAACCTGAATATCGAGAGCAAGGTTCCTGGTCGCTCTTCCACGACAATGACCCACCCCACAAATAGAAGATCGCGCGCCATTTTTTGGCCAGAAACGAGATCACAGTCCTTGATCATCCTCCGTATTCGCCAGATTTGGCACCAAGAGATTTCTGGTTGTTCCCAAAAGTTAAGTTGGCGATGAAAGGAGACCATCACGATACCATCCAGGACATCCAAAGGGAATCTACCACAGTTTTAAATGTGAATCCACAAAAGGAGTACAGTGACTATTTTCGAAAACTTTTCCAGCTATGTATTGATTCAGAAGGAGACTATTTTGAATAAAAAGGGTGGAATTTTGAAAATAATTCACGTCTTGTAATTTTAATGAACACAGTCCTAACAGAACCTGGACACACATGTTTGATGCGACAAAACTGTAAACATGCACCTGTGTAATAATGAGTGGAAGATAACGTATGGACATGTATGGACATAAGATGTTGTAAATTTCTCAGTGGTTGAAACTTGGAGGGCATAAGCTGCTGCTCACAGATTCTGGGATGCAGATTTTCTCCTAGGCAAATGTGGGACACAGAGAGTGGGTTGACAGGACCTTTACAGGCTTCTAGCCATAAATTATTTTAAAAGCAAAACTGAAGTTTGGTGCAAAAAGTTATGGGAAAACTGTGGTAGCTAGTTATGAACCGCTTGCTTTGACGAACATAAATAGCCCTCATATTATGTGATGGATTTCTGTGTGCACAATGTTAAAAAACTGATTGTACCATTGGTTTTTGCCACTAAAATCAGCTCTTCAATATAAGCTTTACTTGCTCTACTGTGGTTTCACTGTACTTCAGTTTTCATCCAGCCAAGCACCAGAGCTGACAACAAGTACTTTCTCTCTTCAAACTGCTTTCCAAAAAGTACTAATGAACATGATTAGCAATTATACAAACTGTTTCATAATACACGTAACTGTGCAGATGGCAATACTCACATTGGACATGTACTCTGACAGTAGATCTTGCAGAGCCTGACGGACAGCATTACATTCTGCAACAATCCTCTCCCGCCTCTCATCACGTGTACAGGATGAGTCAGCCATCAGAGCTGCTCCACTGATGATACTCTCCAGACGTTCTTCCAATGAAGGTCTGGTACGGACCTCATTATATGCCAGTGGGTCCATAACAATGTGTTCCTACATGCAAATAATTCTCTGCTAAAACTCAAGAGAATTAAAAATTTATCATGTTCTTGGAAACTGAAAAAGAATACATACTAGTCTACATCAGCTTGCCCATGATAAGTTGACAGGCATATATCTGGGGAGCTGCACAGAGTAATCTCTAGTACTGTGATGCAGAGTAATTCCAAAATAATTGATAAATAAACTGAAAATAAATGGAAATAACAAGTACCCTTAAGATTTTTATGTGATTCAGATATTACTCATTCATCAGTGACATATTCTTTCAGTAGAGTGAACAAGTAATCAAATGCATAGCTGTCAAAGAACAAAACATTTCTTTTGGAAATACGGTAAAATTCAGCTCAAAAAGTCAAGTAATTGATACAGCTGTCAATTCTGACCAACAAATTAAGAAATATGTAATTCACGATAATACCCAATATGAAAATTCAAGATAACCCTTTTAAATTCTGAATTGAGGGGACTCTATTCAGCTTCAAGTGCAACAGAACTGAGAAGTTTAATGCCATTAATAATTAAGCCTACTACTGGACAAAACTCTGAACCAGGTGAATCCAGTGCACACCTTCATGGCCTAGTTCCCTAAAATACATTAGAACACTGCTTCCCAGTCTTTCAAGTGGGCATTCACAGCTGTTTATCCATAAAGTCATACTGCATAATCCCATTATCCACGAATGAATAATGGGTGGGCCACATCAACCAAAGCAATGTGACAATATAGCTAACTACTGTACATCCAATCCTGTTTAGTTCTAGAAACAATTCACTTCAAACAAAGTGCAGTACCTCACTTAAAGCATCATCCAGGTAGTAACCTGGCTGCACAAAGTAATGTCCCAGGTGATGGCACCTTAAGTAAATTACACCCTCATAATCACATAGAATATGTAAGACTGTTTAATTTTTGTTCAGGCACCTTACACAAATGGGACTATTGGTTAGCCTCAATATAAAGGTGTCCTTTCAGGTGACAACGTCCTGTAAATAGCCACATTATCTCTCATCTATTCATGCTAATGAAGGGAAAAAGAGGCATGAATAATAAAAACAACATTTTTAGATATGAATGGGAGACCATGGTGATCACCAAACAGAGATATATGGAAATGTACACAGCCTCCAATTTGTTCAGTTACTTAAAAAAATGTATAGTCAGACAGAAGTGTATTGGATATAAAATGTTTAATTTTTCTCTGCAACATTTGTTCAAAATAGAGCATTTGCTCTGATAAATATTTACCAAGTTATACTTGAGACTGCACAGACACACATGTAGATATGCATGTAAAGTGGTCGTTAAGAGTGCCCAATCTCCATGATTACTGAAACTGCTCAATAATTCCTTGTAAAATTCTCCAACATCAAACTTTATGAAACTCTGCCAAGAATTCAGTTACTATNGGGGGGGGGGGGACAGAGTGAGAAAACTTAATGCTCACTCCAAAGAGCTGCAAACATTCTTAAATATGGCACAGGGACAAACCACAAACTGAATAATTGACAGCATACTGTACATCGCTGTCCAAAAAGTATCTGACTTTATTTTTTGCCGCTGTAAGTAATGGCCAAAGGGGTGGGCAAACTGAGCGTAGTGGTACTGCATCATGTTTTGTCAGAAACTCTGGAATACCCAAGCGGAAACAATCCGCAAAATTCAGCAGGCTTTTGGTGATGATGCAATTGGGGTCACTCATATTAAAGAGTGGTTCAACCGCTTTAAAGATGGCCATATGTCAGTGGACAGTGACCAGCGTTCCGGGAGACTGTCAATGAGCCAAAATGCTGATGTCATTGAAAAAGTGCGGACACTGATCATGGAGGACAGTCGTTTGACCATCCGGGAAGTTGCTGATGAGGTTGGGATCAGCAGAGGTTCCGCAAACACAAATTTAACTGAGGATTTTGGGATGTGAAGAGTGGCAGCAAAATTTGTGCCCAAGCTACTTTTGCCAGAGCAGCAACTTCTCCGCCTTGAGGTCGCGCAGGACATGCTGGAGTGCGCCAACAGGGATCCTGAGTTCCTGAGGACTGTGACCACTGGTGATGAGCCGTGGGTGTACAGATATGACCCGGAAACCAAGGTCCAGGCACCACAATGGAAGCATCCAACATCCCCGAGGCCAAAAAAAGCATGACAGGTTCAGAGCAATGTGAAGGTGATAATGTTTTTTTATTACCAAGGTGTTGTGCATCATGAGTATGCACCATTAGGCCAAACTGTCAATAAGGAGTACTACCAAGCAGTCCTCCGCCATCTTCATGATGCAGTTCGGCGCAAGAGACCGGAGCTGTGGGACGCACACCACTGGCAGCTGCATCATGACAATGCCCCAGCTCATCCATCACACCTGATCCAAGGTATCCTGGCCAAGCACAGCATTCCGCAGGTTCGCCAGGCTCCCTACTCTCCTGACATGGCTACTTTGATTTCTGGCTGTTTCCGAGATTGAGGACACCACTAAAAGGCTCCCATTTTGACACTTGCGAGGACATCATACAGAACGATGGCTCAGTTGCACGCCATTCCAAAAGAAGTTTTCCAGAATTGCTTCTGGCGATGGAAGGACCACTGGGCTAAGTGTGTGGAAGCACAAGGGCCCTACTTTGAAGGGGATTAGGTATTGTAACCACCAAGAACCTTATCTCATATTTGGGTACATTTACTGAGTTCCTCAGAAACAATGCTGATTTGTGGGCAATTCAAAGTTATAAGAAAATAACTAGTAAAAGTTTGAACACAGCTCTTACATCAAAGTCATCCAAAGCTGCAGCCAGTTCACCTGGGCCATCATATGGGTGCTGCGGAACAGCTGGTCCCTTTCCTTGAGCAACATCTGAGATAGTATTCACAGCCTCACACACTTGTTTGAAGACATAGTCTCTGTTGGCTTTAGCAGCAGCAAGTTCTGGATGGCGCACATACACCTAATGTGAAAAATGAAAAATTTAAAACTTTATTTTAGTTTTGGGGTGTTGTGATTTCTCTACAGACAGAACACAGGACAATTTCACACACGGATTCCTTGCACCGTCCTACACAATAACTTTCAAACTTCATAATGAAGGAACTAACAAGTATCTTATGCAGTTAAATGGGTATGATGTCTTAACATCTCAAGTACTACTCTGTATTATATTAGGCATGACAATCTATACACATCAAGCATGTTTTCAATCACACTGTTTTAGGTATAATGACAGTCAGCAATATGAATCTGTATGTTCTGATTTTCAGATCTTCTAGTTACTTAAGAGTGTGACACGAAGGTGCTCGCTGCTTGACAACTGTCCTGGGTTCAAGTTTTTGCAAGTAAATATTATGGCAGGTCCTAGCAAGAAGATATGTATGAGTGATAAAGAAGTGTACTATGAACTGTTGCAAGAGAATGAATATAATGATATTTCTGAGTGAATATAGCCCACCTGCCTCCCACCCACCCACCCACACACTTTTGTTTCATAATTTTATAATAAAACATAGTTGAGATATTGAATTTTAAAAAGGGAACAACAATTATAAAATCAAATGCAGCAGCACCTAACTTAAATGTCTAAGGAACTTTACTACCCCACTGTGGGAGAGAGAACACAGTACATATGCACTCAACTGGTTAATACTCTCCTGTCAATCCTATCCACATTACAGAATGACTGCTCCTTATTTTATTTAAAAGTAGTTTTCCAAATGTACGAGTATAGGTTATACAGTAGTGGGCTCACTGTGAATGGAAAGGATGCAGAAGGAAGTGGTAATCACCTGTTTGTAGGTACTATCTTACCATTTTACAAACCAAAGAAACTCTGCAGAAAACCTCAGCCAAGACAGACAGCATTCAGGCTGATATCTGAACCCAGTATTCTGTGGACATTCTGAATACAATGCATGGAAGTTAACCATCATACTACAATATTTGGTTAGCTTCATAAAATATTTCTCTCTCATTTTATTGTCCTCCTTTCCATGCAGAGGTCTTGCTGAATGGACTAAACTGAAAAATCACAATGGACCTACCTTAAAAATAAACCAACCCAACATATTGTAATGTGTAGGCTGCGCCATAGCTCGAGCAGTTAGTCGCTGGCTTACCATCACAGCGGCCCGGGTTCAATCCCGGGTCTGGTCAAGTAGGATTTGTGGTGGACAAAGTGGCGGTGGGGCAGGTTTTCTCTGAGTACTTCGGTTTCCCCTGCTAATCTTCATTCCACCAATCGCTCCACAATCACTCTCACCTATCATCTGAGACTGGTACAATAGGCCAGAAGTGGCCGCAGTACAAGGGACTTAGTCCCACCCCACTAGCAATAAAAAAAAATATTGTAAAGTGTAGACTGTCACTGGGTAACGACCTTGAAACAAACAATGAAACAACACCCATTCCTAGGCAATGACCATGCAATAAGCAAATATACCAGAGCTGTTAATGGGTTACGATTTTGCAAACAAAACATGTTCCCATGAAAGTAATTAGAGCAGCAACATAAGACCTGTGTTTTCTGCTGGTCCATTCTGAGGGGTTATGAGGACAACTGAAGCAAGAGTTGTAACAGACACCTGTACAGGAGTCTATGACGAGAAGACTTGGTTGGTGTAGTTGAAGAATATCCATCAGTGAGATCCATTACTGGGAAACGAATAAGACTTGGAATGTGCTGTAGTGATTTGTAAAGTGTGGAAATTAGCAACAGTGTTTTAGTTACTTGTAGCTGTGACCTGTAACTGGTCAATAAATCCCATCTCCAATCCAAAATCCCACCAAGAGTCACTCTAACACGTGACAATATTCCTTCATTGTTCAAACATTTTTATAACAAGGAAACAAGGAGTTCCATGCAGAGCTCATAAATCCATCCTGTTGTACTGATTTCTACTTCTATAAATCTTGTGTTGTTGACGTCATACTTTAGAATATGTAAATGTATAATCTGATAATAAAATCCAATTTATGTGAGACCCTACATAGTACTGCCTCCTGGGATGTGACACAGTGTAGTCTGGTAGATGTTAACTGATGTTTCAGAGGAATGTACTGTCTCCATGCAGTACACAGTTGGAAATTCCTGGTCTTCAAATGTCACTGAGAGAAAGTCTCCCAATCAGCACATCTTTAGATCCACTTTTGATATCTGAATGTTACTGGGGATGATGTAGAAATGTGCAGATTTATAGAGTATCAGTCACTACTACATAAACATGGGAGGACAGACTACTCAAACTGGACTGCTACCAGCATGTATATCAAAACCTATTCTCTTTCATCAGAAAGGACTGATCAGGAAATATTTCTGGCATTAACAATGCAAAGATATTAAACATGGTGGGTGTGAGAGTAAAAAATTCAGTAGAAGACACTGGTACTGCTCAGAATAAGTGGGTGTTGCAGCATTAAGCAAGAGGTTGAGTAAATTTAAATGGTCTGTGGTGATTTGTAGAGGAATTTGGATGTTCAATGAAGCTGAGAAGACAAAGTCCTTAACTTAGACAGGAGTGTCTTCATTGTCCCTATCTTTGTCAAGATGTTCATAATGGTGGGCTGCATAACCATGGAGGTTTAATGCATGGGAGGGTGAGCTCTGAGTTTCCTGAAGACAGATGATGGCTGGACCATGGTGTTGTGTTACAACCTGTGGGTTAGGTAACCACAGCTGGAAATCATCAACATTCCATTGTAGCAAGTCCACAATGAATGTCTGGAAGAAGAAACATAAGCATTTATGAAGATGGGATGGAGTGATATGTGAACTAGAGTTGCTGAGAGATTGGATGGTTAAGGTTTAAGTACCTGCAATGACAGTGAGGGCAACTGAGAACCAATGAATAGGACTGGTTCACTGTCCTCAGCTTGCCGTCAAGGAATAATCTTCATGCATCAAGAAAGGAAAGGCCATTAATGGGTCAGAGTTCCTAGATGACACTCTCATACAGATAAAATGGGCGGCTCTTGTGATTGGAGGGGTGACCTCCACTGTAGTTCATACAGTGTGACTGGTTGGGGAATAACCATCAAACATTTCCTTCACTTATTATTCAACCAGTCATTACAGACAATTACATTATACAGATTCTGAAAATATTTTCTCTCATATTTCATTAAATATTCCCAATATTGAAGAAAGTTTGAAATAGTACTAGCTGAGCTTAATGAGATTCAATTTTACATGAAGTGCCAAATTTCTGCATGATGAACTTCTTTAAAAAAATTGTCAATCCTTAGTTTCAGCTTCAAGTAAAACAATGTATTATGTTAAATTAAATTAAATTCATCAACCAACTAGCAGTGTAGATCCACAACACTAAACTATTCTCAAAGCAGTTTCAGGAACAAAACATGTCAATGAATGGACAATGCCTTCCAATTACTCATTCATTTCATGTAGTTCATGCAAAGGAAGCACAAAAAGTAAAAAATGCAGAGGTACAATACCTTTGAAGCAGTGAGCAGCATCGTGGAGTGTTTCTTGAGCACAGCACGTGCAGCAGCCAGGTCATCTCTGAGCTGCGGGTCCTTCAGCTCTTGCTGTCTCTTTGCAGCTTGATTCATCAGCTCAGAGGCATTTCGGCCAAATGCTTTTATGTTATCAAGCAGCTCTGATTGACTGGAAGCATTCTTCAATTTCTCAAGGTCATCTTCAACCTGAGAACAGATGCAATTTTTTGTTATTTAAATCCCTCTGCAGTAAGAGGTTAACTATTCTGTTTGCATACAGAGCTACCTGAAGACATCACTAACAAGAGCAGACAGTGTACTCCAGTTCAGAGTATTTTCCAGATGCATCCTGTGAATTCTCCATGCCAATTTTCATTTACTGCACACAGTAAGCTACTGTTGGGAAGATAATCATGCTACAGTTATACCAGTATATGAATTTATTCATTATTTTTCTTACATATACATAATATTGAAAAAAAGTTTTAAAAAAGATGAACAGCTTAATAAAATTGATACTTTATGTTGTGTGCCAATTTCATACACAATGTCACAGTTTTAGATTAAAAAACACGAAATCTGATTTCAGTTTTGTCATACATATGAGCTTTCACTCTACAGTCTATCTGTAAACAGCAATACTGGCCACGACTACCGCTGAAGGATCTTTGCAATCTAGTCAATCCAATGATCCACATTATGAGGGACACTCCAAATGGAACCAGACTATTGGAGATTAATTTTGAAAGTACTTTCCCAAATTTCAAGACCTTTAACTGTAATGTACTATCACAATACCATTCAATTAATGCTTTGTTCATAGCAATATCTGGCAACTGCTGCATGAGCTATCCAATATGTGAGGAAGAATTTTTACCTCAACCAATATAATTTCAAATAATCAAGCACCTACAATCTTAAATAGTTAACAGGTGGGAACTTCAATAGTAACCATATATGAACAGTGAAGACAGTCTTCCAAAAATTGAAAGGAATCTACATTAATTTCATTTGACTGACTTTTACATTTAAAATCATTCTCCAGTCCTCATCTTCATGCAAATTCTAGTCCACACAACAGCAAAAAATTAATTAATTATTACCACGGCCCATATTTTGATGACATGTCATCTTTTTTTTTTCCTTGTATCCTATGTGATGCTCTTAAATATATAAATCTCGGATATGAGCTGCTGGTTACAGAAATGTAAATTTTATAGGTAATTTTTTGTCATTTTTTGACATTTTTAGGTTTAAGGTGATTTTTTTTTAATTTCTGGGGTAATATTTTGGGCTTTTATGGGTATTTCTTGCCATTTTTGGCCATTCTAAGGAATTTTTCTTCATATGTTTTCTGAAATGTGAATAATATGGAAGCAAAGTGTTCTTTCTTTCTCTTTCTCCTAAGTGCTCTCTACAAATGCATGTAATCCTGGCCCATCCTTTCTGTTCCTTTCGCGGAAGTGCTGACAATACATATCATAAAACAGGGTACGGCGATGACTATTCACACTGGGGCTCTTTGTACAAAGCAGTTTGCTTAGTTACACATATTTCTAGTCGGAATCTCTCACTTCATATGACATTGCNTGGAGGATGCGAGGGCAATTGAAGCTGCTCACAACAACGGTTCTCATGCATCGAAATGGAAGGACAGCTGGCCTTCATAAAGGCAAATTTCAGTTCCCTGACAGAAGGAAACCAATGCTTGCAGGAGAAAGGAGAAACGCTTGAAGATTAGCTTGCTCTGGTGAAAAAAATAGCCAGTGATTTAGAGAAAGTGTCAGGGGACATTGGTAAAATGGTANACTAAATCGTGTAATTTAAAGCAATTTGTAGCTGAGTTTGGAGATGTTATATTTTCAACTGACAGTGACATTTTATACTACAAGATGTGTGGCACAAAAGTACGAGGGTAATTCCAAAAGTAAGGTCTCCTATGTTTGAAAATATAAAATAAACATTTATTTTCAANGAAGAACTTACTGCTAGTGATTTGGTACACTTCAAGTACGGTCCCATTGTGTCTGCAGATGTGGAAAGGAGTTTCTCCAAGTACAAGAATGTACTGCCGGACAATAGGCGCTCTCTCACTTTCGAGAATCTCCGCATGTTGACCGTCATCTATTGCAACTCTGAATGAGGTAAGACTTAAATGCTGGAATACATACCGTATATGTTCACTTGATAAGCGTTCTAACACTATAGAAAAAATCGTATTAAAACATTTAGCTTCAAATTCAATCAATATTGCTTAATTTTCAACATAAAAACGACGACGAACTTAAAAGAGTAAAGATGAGTTCAGTGTTAATAAAGATTGAAAATACATTTTAAAATAATTAGTAGATATTCTGACATATTACATTTTTTGGGTCATATTTTGGGTCAATTTTCTGGATTTTGTCAGTAATTTTTTAAATATTTTCAGGTCATCAAAATCCGGGCCCTGATTATTACAAATTTGAATTATGGTCATACAGTAAATAAACAGACAAGATTTAAGTATAAAGAAGAATGATTCATACCACTCTTAATGACTTGAGTAGTAGGTGAACATCTACCATGTCTGCTAAAATGAGAAGCCGAGTAACTGCTGAGAGAAGATTACGAGCTGCTCGTACCATGTTACCCCTTTTCAATGAGGAACATGGATCATCTGCAAATTCTCTCGCTGCCATGCTCATGGCCTCTCCTGAAATGACATACAAAGGATCTGACATGGTTCAAACATATGTCAAAACATATTCAGATCTTAAGAATGAGTATTAGGGTGCCATTCTTCATCATTCTAAGATACTAGAAGGTCAGTATTGTCACATGTTAGTGACTAGACACAGGCTTTCCTAGCAATTGCCACCTCTTCATTCCACTATTCCGGTTTTCTGCCATCATGTCACAATACCCAAAAAAACAATATCTTCACACAAATGCACCCATGCACGCACAACTATCTTCAATCAGTTTTGCATCTACACACTAACAGTATAACAGAGAGGTTTACAGTCTGGTTCTTTCCACTCTTCAAACAGTCCTGTAGAATTCGAACATCTGACTGGGATGAAGGTTGATATTCAAAACATGACATATGGCACATGGTCAAAGTAACTATAAAGTACTGTCAATTAATCAAGTACACTCTTGTTGCTCCTTTCTGAACATTCAGAGGCAATTCTGACCTGCAAATATCATAATTTAAACATAATCACAACTCCAGCATGCACCTGCAACATCTCCTTCTACACTTAATCTTTAATGTCCAGCAGTTAATCAAAGAGTGTGCATCAGCTGCATATACTGGGCAAATACATTTCTACTACAAACTTAAATTTAAATGTGCAAGGACACAGGACCACAGTGTAAGTCAGTTCTAATTACTTGATTAGTAACATCTGACCCAAGGCATGTATGACTTGAAATTTCCTAATGGATTCTTGCATAACAAAAAAGAAACTTATTATCACTTTGGTATATATCTGTAGAGTTCTGTAGAAGGATAACAAATGAAGGTACATATTGTGACATGTTGCGCAACGGAGAACCCCCCCCCACAAGCAGTGACGCAGCGGGTGAGTCAGCGCTCCCCTCCCCCCCTTCCACATGGTAACATAACGCGCAGTGACATAACAGGATGACGTGGCACTCATTACGCAACAGGCAGGCACTGTGGCTATATAAGGGAACTGCACAGCAGCTACAAGTTTGATGTAATGTGACAGTCGCTGAGTTAAGTAGTAGTCGAGCGAGTGTGTTATCAACAGTTCTCAAGGCAGCTACCTACGAGTTAGTTCTGAGAGAGTTCCAAGTTAGCCAGCAACCAGTCAGTTGTATTCTGGCAATTGCAGTGTAGTATTTGTGATACTGCAGATAGCAGTCATTGTGAATCTGTAACTTGGGTGACTGTAAGTGCGAATGTGAAATAAAATTCGCTACATCAAATATGGTGTGAAGTTATTTGTCGCGTTATACGCCCAACACGGGACAACTGGTGTCAGAAGTGGGATTTGGACTTACACACGTGATCAATGAGATTCGAACTCATGACATGTGACAATTTGGTATCAGAATTGTTTTACGAACTTGAACACGCCTCGACAAATAATTGAATTATTGTGAATCGAGTATTTTACTGCTACAACATGGACATGGAAAAGATGATGGAACGTCTGTTGTTTGCCCAGGAGCAAATGGCAGCCAGACAGAAAGCCGATAGGGAGGAAGAGAGGAGGAAAGAGAAAGAAGAGCTGGAGGAAATTAGGAGGAAAGAGAAAGAAGAGATGGAGGAAATTAGGAGGAAAGAGAAAGAAGAGATGGAGGAAATTAGGAGGAAAGAGAAGGAAGAGAGGAGGAAAGAGAAAGAAGAAAGGAAGGCGGAGAAGGAAGAAATGCTGAAAGAGATTAGGGCTATCCAAATAAAAGCAGAAGCCGACTTGAAAGCCTGGCGAGAGAAGAGGTTGCAAGCCGATATGGATGCTTGGCAGAAACAGATGACGGCCTGGCGAGAAACGACGGAGGTGCATCTAGATAAAGAAGTAACGACGATAGCCTACCACGAGATGGAGGTACGTCTAGAAGAGGAAAAGCCAGCCACAGTGGACACAAAACCTGCAGTAGCACAAGAAGAGGTCCCCGAAATAATACCGGTCGGAGAGACGATGGCCTGCCAAGAAATGGAGGCACATCCAGAAGAAGAAGAGCCAGCCTCAGTGGACATGACATCTGAAGTGGCAGAACTACGAGAGGTACCCGTACAAGACACCGAAGTAATGCCGGTTGGAGAACCGAAGAAGAAAAGGCGCAAGGACCGTCATCGACGAAATATGAAGAATTCGACACGGGAAAGTTGTGGACCCCAGAATAAATTGGCCGTCGTCAACAGAGAGGTGTCCCGCCATGCAAGAGTGTCACGGCCCGGAGAAACATCTTCAGGAAATCTTGGACCTGAGGAGATCATGAATCCCGGATGAAGTTGGCTGCCATCTGCCGGAAGATATCCCATCGCACGACGTTGGAGAAATGCCTCCAAGAAGGAAACTCCCCAGGGAACCTTCGGATACCGGAGAAAGGACTTGGCACCAAGGTCTTGTACCAGCCAGAGGTGGGAAGTCCAGAAGGAACAATGACATCAGCGAGTGCAAACAACGCATCAAGAGCTGTTACGTCGATGTAAGAAATTTCCGACGAAAGACCTGATGAAGGATTGGACCTTGTGGAGGGGACGACCCCCTCCAAAACGGAAAAAGACTTCAAGCAGAGGAGGAACCGGTAATGTAGAAGTACCGGCCTCCCAAGGAAGAATGAAAGCGATGGATGAATGGAATACAACTGGATCTTCTGGCGAGCTGAAAGGAAACCGCTCGAGACGAGTTGGTCTTAAGAAGGGAGCGGTTGTAACGGCCGGAGAACAGATGCTGCAAGAACAGCCTCCAAAGCAAAGGAACAGGGATGCACCGTTAGGCTATTCGGGACGAACAGCCTTAAGGAGGGAGCAGTGTGACATGTTGCGCAATGGAGAACCGCCCCCACCAGCAGTGACGTGGCGGGTGAGTCAGCGCTCTCCTCCCCCTCTCCGCACGGTAACGTAACGCGCAACGCGCGGTGATGTAACAGGATGACGTGGCACTCATTACACAACAGGCAGGCACTGTGGCTATATAAGGGAACTGCACAGCAGCTACGAGTTTGATGTAATGTGACAGTCGCCGAGTTAAGTAGTAGTCGAGCGAGTGTGTTATCAACAGTTCTCAAGGCAGCTACCTACGAGTTAGTTCCGAGAGAGTTCCGAGTTAGCCAGCAACCAGTCAGTTGTATTCTGGCAATTGCAGTGTAGTATTTGTGATACTGCAGAGAGCAGTGATTCTGAATCTGTAATTTGGGTGATTGTAAGTGCGAATGTTAAATAAAATTCGCTACATCAAATACGGCGTGAAGTTATTTGTCGCGTTATACGCCCAACACGGGACAATATTAGGGAATATGATTTTAAGGTTAAGCCCTATTTCATCACCCAGTTAACTTCATTATGAATTAGGTTTTACGTGGGGCAATCCAATTTGAATTTTGCGTGTGAATGGTTATGAGTACATCGAAATACCACTAGGTGTGTTCTCACACATCCTTCTTGAATCAGTGTGGCACGTGGCGTTGAGTTGAGTGGTTGGGTTTATTGTTGGTGAATGTATTTCCATTGTTGTGTTTCCATGAGTTTGCGGTTTTGCGATGGCTGACCTGAGAGAGCAGCATGTCTGTATAAAGTTTTGTTTCAAACTTGAACTGCTGCAGAAACGCACCAAATGTTGAAGCAAGCTTTTGGTGAAAACAGTTTAGGCCAGACACGAACTTACAACTGGTATCAGCGTTTTAAAAATGGCCAAACATTGACTGATGATGACGATCGTTGAGGACGGCCGTCAACAGGCAAAACACCAGAAAATGTCACGAAAGTTAGGAATCTGACTCTGCAAGATCGTAGACTGACCATCCAAGACCTCTGTAACACCTTGGGACTAAGTTATGGTACATGTCAACGAATTTTGTCAGAGGAACTGAACATGAGGAGGATTGCGGCAAAGTTTGTGCCACGACTGCTGCAAAATGAACAGAAGCAGCATGCTTGGAAGTCTGCAGGGAACTTCAGCAACAGCTTCAAGAGGATCCAAACTTTATTTTGAAGGTTGTCACTGGTGACAAAAGTTGGGTTTATGGCTACGACCCTGAAAGCAAGCAGCAATCGTCGCAATGGAAGAGCCCTTCTTCACCTCAGCCAAAAAAAGCTTGACAAGTCAAGAGCAACATTAAGTCCATGTTGATCTGTTTTTTTTTTATATTGACAGGATTGTTCATAAGGAGTTCATCCTTCCTGGTCAGACAGTCAATAAAGAATTATATCACAATGTTCTAAGGCGTTTGAGAGAGGACATGAGGAGAAAACGTCCAGAGAAGTGGCGCACAAATGACTGGGTACTCCACCATGACAACGCACGACCACATATGGCTTACATTGTGCAGGAATTTTTGGCTAAAAACAAGATGGCAGTTGTTCCCCACCCGCCGTACTCACCAGACTTAGCTTCATGCGACTTCTTTCTCTTCCCCAAGATGAAAATCAAGTTGAAGGGGCAAAGATTTGATACAGTTGAGGAAATTCAAGTGGAAACGCAGATGGTACTAAACACCCTAAAAAAGAAAGACTTCCAGGATGATTTTGAAAAGTGGCAGAAACGCTGGGATCGGTGTATGCACTCCCAAGGGGACTACTTTGAAGGTGATGGTGCAGAATAAGATCTAGGTAAGATATAATAGTATTATTAATACAGTTCGGGAACTTTTGGATTGCACCACGTATATCCCTCAGCTTTCGTGCCCATGACTGTGAATGCATTCTTCTTGCTTGCCATTTCCTCCAACCTGTAAAAGCCTTCTGCAGTGAAAACATTTGGTTGTCTCTTATTCTTTTCCATGACCCTAAAATCTCTGTATGAATGAATGAATGTGTAAGTGGTGGGCCTTCTTGGCCCTTGCACCATGACCACAGTGATCTATTGTGCCTCCCCTTCTGATTATCCCCTCAGCAATCCTGCGCTTCAAATGATGAGCAGGATTTTGTACGTGGGGACATTGAAATAGTCACTTGGTTCCATAAAATACTGACCCAAGTGACATAATCTTAAATAAGCTAAGAACTCACATTCACACAGGATGTGTGTGTGGCTGTTTCGTTTTCTTCTTGACAACTCTCACAAGTTGGACTATTACTTACTCCCAGTTTGAAGAGGTGTCCTTTAAGGTGACAGTGTCCTGCAAGTAGTCCTACCGCCAATCGTAGCTGGTTCCTGTTTAACTTCAACAGTTCCTTCGCTCACTCTTTTAGCAGAGGGTCCTCGTATGAGTCCCTTTGCTTGCCTGAGTCCAGACAAGGATCCCCATTATTTCTTGTGATTCATATTTGTCCAGTCCCTGACTGCCTTTCTGGCAACTCATATAGAGATGCCTCAGGCTGGTTCAGGTCCTATGAATGGATGTTCAGCTACAATCTTGGCCAATTGGTCTGCTATTTTGTTTCCAGCAATACCGTCATGCCCCGGCACCCATATCAGTTGTACCCTGTTATGTTTGGCCAGTTCCATGAGAGTTTGGTGGCAATCAAAGACCAATTTTGAGTTGATCTGGTGTTTGTCAAGTGCTTTAGGTGCAGCTTGTCTGTCAGATAGAATGTAGATGTTCCTATTTCTGTAGTTCCTATCTAGATTCTCCATAATACATGCCTTAATGGCATATGGCCGAATGTCAGGTATATGTGATGCAAGCAGCAACCTGAGTTGGCAGAATGTCAGATATATATGACACAGGACACGTGCACTCTTTGGGAGTGCTGACAGTTTGACCTTGGGTTTGAAACCAAAGCAAACCTACATGAGGTCATGTCAGTGGTTCATTCCTTAGCTCTGAACAAAAAATCGTTTATCATGTACTGGTTTTGATACTATTTACATTTAGATATGACTGTTTATGACCTGGTCAGCCAAATATAGCCCAGCTTTGTTTCAAGAAGTGATGATGAAATATTCTTCTGTGCTTCCATGTGAGTGCTTCCAGAGCCTTCAAGGAAGTGTGACGCACGCAAGGATTGGTTTTCAGTGACGAGTTATCAATTAGGAAATCAGTGTCGGATTGTCTAATATTTCTTTATCAGGTATAAAATCAGTGTCAGACTGTCATACATTTCTTTGTATATCATTTTTATTTTGTGTCTTGGAAGAGGTATAAACCTACTGAGCCAGTATTACTTTGTGAGTAAAAGGCATCTTCGCCACTGCGACTTTCACTATCAGTGTCAGACTGGCACTCTTTTCGACTACTATTATAATTACTTTGCATCACTATTTTGCGAGTATTACCAACAGGTGAGAACGTTGCTTTGTCAATCTACATAATTTATTTGATTCTGCTAGAAACCCACCTCCCCCAAGATGATTCTTCAATCGCACAAGCCGAATATCACGGTCAGTGGCGTTTCTCGGGGGAAGGCCAAAGTTATCAGGGGGCCCAGCTGAGTTGACTGGGGGTGAAACATTCACAACGCTGGCCAACCAAAGGGAAACAAAGACATTGTCATGTGTTTCACTAAATAAGAAAAGCAGGAGCATGCTCTTATATTGTAAAAAGGGTGGTGTGGCTCTGTGTGAAGTGGACTGCTTCGAGAAGTGCCACCGGCGTCAGAGTGTATCATAAACTGTGAAGTGACGCAGTCCAAACTTGTGTACAGTCTGAACAAAATATTATTGTATATAGCGTGACTATATTTACAATATCACCATGATTCAAGGTTGAAGAAAAAAACAATGGGTAAGTCCTTTGGAATTTCATAACGTATATAATAAAGATTATATTTTGCATTTCAGGACAAAATAATCACAGTTAATTTTCGTTTGTAAAAATTGCTCTTTTGAGTATATTTAGAAAATTTTATTGTCTTTCAGACTGTTTTAGTTCGTATTTCTATGTTGCATAGAACAGAAAATATGTATTTTTTTCTGAAAGTTCACAATGTTAATTAATTAGGGCGATTTAAATACTGGCCACAGAGGGCTCCCAGCAATTTAAAAGTACGTATGTTGAAGGTTAATGGCATATACTTCTGCCTGGATAAAATCTCTGTAACTGTCCACAAAGGAATGGCTATGAGCAGGAAACATATGCTCAATTTTAGAAAACATGTTTTTTATATGCACCAGGTAACACTAGTAAGACAGCATAGCTTTCACTTTATTCGACCACCAAAAGAATGCGACCATGCTATTAAAATTTCCTTCTGAGGTCTGACACTAAGCACATATAAATTGAAAAATTACTTCAGAAATAACAGGCCAGCTTCATTCTCTGACCATACTGCCATATAAGTTCCACTCTTATCCCAAATTCCTAAATGGTAGGTCCAAAGTTGCCTGCAGTAAAATACCAAATTTTATATCGGATACGGTCTTCAGAGGATCTCCTGGAGAATGCAGCTGATGGAGCATGCCTTTTTTATCTCTCTTCATTTGTTCACACACTGAACTAGCTTTCTGCAAGTGATGATCATTATCATCTTCAGCTTTCTTTCCCTCAACACCAGTACTTATTTTGATTAATAATTCTAATTATCATCTACATTACAATTGTCTAAACACTGATAATGTCATAGGTTCCTCTGCACTATCACTTCACCAGCATACATCTTATATATTTTCTCTGCTGATAACAATGGAGATCCTTGCATGCGTTATGTCATCTTGCACAGTGTGATTAATATGACACTTGGTTTCCAAGGGCTTAAAAAACAGTTCCACTGATATAAGTACAAAATTTAAACAGAAAAGCAATATCAAGCAACAAAAGAATTCTTACACACCTGTCTTGCGAACTTCTTCCACTGCTGACAGCATTTCATGTTTGATGTCTGGATTTTCATATGCAATCATTTCACCCTTTTCAATAAAATTTTCTGTTGCCTTCTCTACAGCAGCCACAAGAACATGTGCTCGTTTTGATCTGCCTTTCTTCTTTTTTGATGGACCTTTGGTGTTTACTAATGTTGTCACCTGAAAGAGATTTCAAGGAATTATATAAATATTATGATAATCCTTTGTAATGTATCTCTTCAGCCAACACTTCATTCTGGCAAAGTAAGTACAAGGTTAGAAATAACGCAAGCGGCCTCCGTAGTCTAGAGGTAATGTTCCACCTCATGACTCGTAGTACGCGGGTTCAAATACCCGGCGGAGGTCATCAAATTTTTAAGGGCGGAAAAATTCAGGGAACAAGCCCTCCAGGAGGGACTTTAAGCCGTGGGTCCCATGTCGTAGCTTTACGGCACGTAAAAGAACCTCATATCTCCAAAGGAGGTCACTGAGCCAAATTAACGGACGTTTCCCACCCAACAGCAGTCTCTAATACCTCTGGTAGATGGGGGAAGCATTATAGATACCTCTCAGCTAGTAGAGCCGGTCTCGCTGGCTGGGCGGGACTGAGGGTAAGCACCAGTACCAGTAGGATATAGAGACTGGTAGAAATCATAGAGAGAAGCACAATGGACCAATACAGGTCTCAGTGCATGGGGAAACCCACCCTCTCCAATAACTAACTAACTAACTACAAATAACGCAAGTGAGGAGAAGCACATTTACTGTGTGGAAAAGTAATGGGAAAGTAGGGGCATACGAAAGAATACACTTCACAGTCACAACTTCCTACAGTCACTATCCTACCACCACCAGATGACATGAATTACTCATTATGTAATATCCTAAATTGCCCACTTACTTCATCCCTCTCAAATTCAAATATTTTGCAAAACATTTTCAAACACTTATAATTTATCTTTCCATACAGGTAAGACATATTTTGTCACCATATAAAATAAGTGGTAAACTGTTTCATACATCTGCATCTATATATTCGGTAACATAAACTGAGAGAGCATGAACTTTCAAGTTCATTAAGAAGCTTTCACATCTCCTCGTTCTCCAAACTTCACTGACAGCAGGTCAAAGTAACAGATGTACCTGTAATACCAATGGCTCCAGTGTCTTCTCCACTGACATAGTCCGAATCTCCAAGTTCTTGGGATCCCATTTCAGGGCAATGGGGCCAAAATGATCAGCCATAACTGACACTTCCTAAACTTCTTCTTCTTCTCCTCTGTGACAGACACAAACACAAGAAGTTATGGGAAGAACTAACTTCCTTCAAAGACCTAATCTGTTAGAGAAACTAGCAAGCACTATCAATTACTAAACATACAATTCAGTGATCCATTTCTGTATATAATTTCCATTACTGAGTATAGATCCCAGCTATGTTAAATTTGTGAAATGTGATATGAAAATTTACATCATCGTCATGAAACTTTGGTATCTGGTTCAACACTTAACTTGACTAATTTTCCAATATCATTTCAGTGTATTTGTTTGCTGTGAAAGCTCCAAATCTTATACACTAATCTTGATAATCTGATGCTCTGGGGGGGGATTTTTATTTTGTTGACCAGTTTCACAGTTCTGCGCTTCACAGCAACTAGCGTACTGCTGGCTGCAAGGCATATACAATTTTTTTAGATGAATCAGCATGCCTGACGGTCGATAACGTTTGAAATGAAGTAGTTACAATTCAAAGACCACAGGAGGTGTTGAAAATGTGTGTAGACATCTTTCACAATTAATTTTTTCAGTAAAAAACACAGATAGAACAATCCTTCCACTTACAGCACACCCAACACCAACTTTCGCTGGATGGAGCAGGACTTTCTGGGTTAGATGGGGATTCTGTGAACTCCAGTAGTGATTATTATGCGTATTTATGTAACCCTGCAAGTGAAACCATACTTCATCAGAAAAGAATGTCAATTGCAGATTGATCTCACCTTCGACAACAGACTGTACAAACCAACTGCAATAATTAACCGTGCTAGCTGGATCACATGGCTGCAAGGCATGTGTGGATTACTGTTGCTTTGTAAGGTTTAAGCTTCAGCAACTGTGTTGCTGTTCTTTCCCTAGACTTTGACAATCCAATCTCAGGAGCTGGATGTTTCAGTGATTTGCTAAGTATATGTTCAAGTCTGGCCCCTCCTCCTCAGTTAAGTACTTGGCACTTACATTTTTGTTTCTCGTCTATTATGAGTCCCATTGATGAAAGATATTCACAAAATTGTGAACTGCTTGTCTGCTGGGAACTCTTTCATCATGAAATTTAAGTGGAAATTTTCACCAACATTTTCTAGCAGATCCATATTTCACATAAGTGTCATACAGAAATACATGTTGCTCTAAAGTACACTGCACTATGACATACCACAATGCACACTAACTGTAACTGAGAACAAATGGCAAATGAAGCTGATAACTGCTACCTACTGCTGACAAATCAAAAACAAACTCCCACATGTGAACCCCACTGTTCGCAATGAAACATAATGCTGTCAAGCAATTGACAAGTTAATTACTTCCCCTCATTCCAAATGTTATCAGCCATCAGGCATGCTGATTCATTAGCAAAATCCGTATACACATCACAGCAAGTAGCATACCAGTCACCGTGAAACAAAGAGCTGCGAACTAGTCAACAAAGTTAAAAAACTTTCTGACTAATGAAAGGAAATATCAAGTAACATAACTTTCTACAAGGACATATAATGACTAAAAAAATTACAGCCCTTTCAATTAGACACATGTTCTTTAACCATCATTCACCAGTCTTATGAATGAAATAGTAAAATTACCTGAAGATGCCAGGGTACCAAATTTTAAAAGAGTACAAATTATTGTCACCTGGGATGTGATGCCAGGTAGTTCAAAATCTTATCAAAGAAATGTACTACATCTTCTGGGTCAAAGAGTAAACCAAGCAAACAACCAGCAAGAAGCAAGCAGAGCCAGAGCAGGTTGCTGTTTTGCTTTTGAACCTGAAGATGGAGGCAGTATGTTCCTCCAAAATATAAGCAAACTTCTACTGGACTACTCACAACAGCACATTCCAGAAGATTTGTTACCACTGTAACACTATCAAATCCTAACTAACTCCATAGAATTAAGTCTTCCTTGAGAAGCCACCAGCAGCTCTTCTACTAAACAATTTTCCAACTTTTACTTATCCCAAATGTTCATTACTGTATTCACATGAGCCTGTCAGTGGTCCCTATCATGAACTAGTTAGATTCAGTCCAAACCACCCCATCCTATTTCCTTAAGTTCCATTTTAATATCAATCTCCCATCTACATTTAAGTCTTCCTAGTGGTCTCTTTCCTTCTAGCTCTCCCACCAAAACCTTGTGTGCATTCAGCTTCTCACAAGCGTGCTACAATCCCAGCCCATCTCATCCTCCTTAACTTGATCACTGAACCTCAAATTTTATAAAGATATAAATTCCTGCAGTATAAACAATTCCTTACAATACAAAAAGGATACTTGATATATTCTAAATCAACAAACTGTTCTAACAGTTTGATTCCTAATTTTCTGTGCTAGTAGATACTACATCAAACACAGATAACCCCCGTACGTACATTTCTGTACAACCAACGTTCAACCTTATCCTACAACACAACTGGGTCGGCAAAATAGATAAACTAAGAAAACATAACCCCTTCACATTGACCTCTTACATTAAAAATCTGAATGGTGTATTAAAACACGTCCTCCATACGATGTATTCAAGTCAACAACAATCACACAATATTCAGCCCGAAATATTTATTCATTAACAAAAATGTTTCACACTATTCCTTTCTGGGTGGGTCAATGAATCACTTCCTACCTACGCAAACACCTAAACCTTGAAACCACAGATTGGTACACACTGATCCATGGTAACTACACACAGACCCTCGGTTAACGTCGGTGCCTATCGCTACCACACAGGAACATTTACTATTTTCGTTCTTTGCTCATCCATGTGAATCGCTGTTGGCTGGGTTGGCAGTGTTGGCAGTATACCAAAGGTAACACAGTGTCACAGCGGTCTTTTAATTTTATTGGAAGTTTCAGTAAATATTAAATAAACCATAATTTTCTGTATGGAACGTGCTGTTTTCCCCTACCACAAATTTATATGTAATTTAACAGTAGTGATAATCGTGAGAATCACTGATTGGTGTTAATGTCAATAAACGAACAATGATTTGGGATCGAGATTAATAGGTTATATGTAAGGGCGGTAAGGTAAATATTCCCGCGTGATTTTGGTGTGTTGGAAAAATATTTAATTCTTATATTCATATGAATAAGATTTATGGTTGTAGGATTAAAATTATCCGGTTTAAATTTTGATGGTGAAACGGAACACGTTACAGTCTGCTGTAAGGGAATCACAAAAGTGATAATTACCAGCAGGGGTATGAGGAGAAATACAGTGTACAGGCGTTGTATTTCGGTTAGGAAGAAAAGATATTTCAAATATGTGCTTGTCTCCTTGTACTCTTGAGAGCATGATTTATTTGTTACAGCATAATTCTATGATGTCTTAACATGTATTTGATTTTATTACAGGTCAAGGGATAATAACAGGAAAACATATTTTGTAGTGTAATTAATCTTACTGATATGCCAGCATGGATACAACAAAAAGTAAATCTTGGGCTGAGCTTTTGGATGAGGAAGAGAGTGTGGAAGAACCAGTTTTTCAGAAAATGCATGTGCCTGTAAAACTCAACTTAATACGTGAGTTGAAAACAGAAACTGCTGAGGAAACAGACGTAATGAAATTATCAGTGAATGACAAAATTGTGAGCTATGAAAAGGAGTTTGAAGCCGATGTGAATGTCAAAGAAGAGTTGGAAGATGAGAATGAAGTAACAAGACTTCAGAAGGAGTTAGATATATTTGAGCATGAGTGGGTAAAAGAGCTAAAACAAGAACAGTTGAATGAGAATCAAACAAGAGAAACAACTGAAACATACATCTCTAGTGATTTGAAACAAGAGAGGAATAATGAAATAAAAGATATGTGTGATGTAGAAAGTTGTAAGGATGATATACCCACTAAAGTAAGATCAGCGAAAGTTAAAGCAGAAACATATTTCTGTGAACAAACAAATGAGTTGGATATTGACAAACAGATTAAAAAAGGTTATGATGGAAAATGTTCAGAAGTTGCATGTAGGGATGAAAGATACATTAAAAAGGAGAAAGATACAGTGTGTCCTAAAATTGAAGAGGCAAAGTTTCAGAGTTGCAAATTAGAAGTCAACAATTGCAGAACTGAAAATGCAAATCTAAGTAACACTAAAGAAGAAGGGTATAGGAAACGAAGTCGAAATTGGCATGGTGGCAACCCTGAGAAAATACCTTATAGGTATGCTTATTGTGAATCTCCCCCTCCCCCCCTCTTATTTTAGATCTGTTCATTCATTCATTCATTCAGCATTCCATAAATCCTTACATGGTTAGACACCAATGGATATAGAAATAGTCAACATGAATAGACATGATCATATACTGTATCACAATTGTGTAATGTCATAACAGTTAGCCATATAAAAATATTAACAATACACAAAATGAATAAAAACCATCATCTATAACAATAAAGCGCTATCAACTACCACCCGTAACAAAATCAGAAACTTTAATTGTTGTCACAGTTGTAATATTCGTCCAATGAATAAAATAAATTTAAAAATAGGAATCTTTTAACAGCAGATCTAGTTTCTTTTAATCTCATGAGCTTGGTCTTTTATATTAGATGGAAGTTTATTAAAAATTTTCATTCCAAAATAGTGTGTTCCCTTTTGAAAGACAAGTTACACAAAGGATAATGGAGGTTATTAATATGTCTTGTGTTGATTGTATGAATCTCAGAATTAGATAAAAATAGATCTTTGTTCTTGACCACAAATAATAAAATGGAAAGAATGTACTGTGAGTAAAGGGGCAGAATCTTTAGTCTCTTAAACAACTCCCTACAAGAATTTCTACTTCTGGAATTGGTGATGACTCTTATTACCCTCTTCTGTAGTCTAAAGATACAGATGCAGAGGGGCAAATTACCCCAGAAAATCAGGCCATATGTCATAATAGAATGAAAATATGAAAAATATACTGATCTCATTTATTCTAATGACATATATGTTTTAATAGCCCTAACTGCATAGAAAGCTGAACGCAGTTTGGACATGAGCCAGTCAATGTGTCCTTTCCATGATAGGGTATTATCAGTCATCAGACCTAGGAACTTAATATCAGCGGTTGTAGCAATTTGACTGTTACTATAAATGATAGGTATGTCCATTGCGTTACTATTCTTAGTTGAGAAATGCATAAAATACGTTCTGTCGAGATTCACTGTCAGTAAGTTAGCCTTGAACCATTCATTTATATTTTTGAATATTAAATTTAGTTCGTTTTCATGCTTAATACGATTTAAAGTTCTTAACAATAATACTGGTATCATCCGCAGAGAGAATAGGTATTGATTTACTCTATAATATTTGGCAGATCATTAATGTATAACGGAAACAATAAGGGACCTAAGGTTGATCCCTGGGGAACACCACTGACAATCTTACCCCAAATTGAGTGAGTGCACTTCTTATTAGTTACAACCCTTTGATGTCTACCATGAAGGTAGGATTCCAGTAATGCATTAGTTTTGTCTACTATTCCATAAAATTTCAATTTAGATAATAGAACATCATGATTAATGCAATCAAAGGCTTTATTTAGGTCACAAAAAATGCCTCCAGCTGGTATTTTATTATTCAAGGCCTTTAATATTTAATTAATTAAATTATATGAAGTAAGTTTTGTGGATGAATCACATCTGAAACCATATTGGTGACTGGATAATATATTGTTATCCTTATGTGATGGAGCAATCTTACAAATATAACCTTTTCAATAACTTTTGAAAAGGATGTAAGTAACGTTATAGGTCTATAATTCATCATGGTGTTACTTCAGTAGGTACAGATAGAATTTATGTGTGACAAAAAATGATTCAGAACTGTGTTATATGTTGTTTGCCTCTTCACACATCCTTGGAATTGTGGTGTATGGAAGTATATGGAAGTTCATGACTTAAAAAATTAAATCCCATGTGCAGGTTGCAGTGACACCTGAAAGTTACATTAGAGGTCCAAGTCATAATTCAGTTTGATTGTAAGCTATTTCACAACCTATTGTCTTTATAATCAATTTTAATCTCTTCTGATTAGACATTTTATCACCAGAATACTGTATACACTCTTTTACCTGAGATAGGTGTTAGCACATCAGATGAGTACTAACATGTATTTAAAGCTATTACTATTCTTTTAGGTCCTAGCACCAAACTAAGCATTTTGATTACCTTGTAGGTTGCGGTGCAAGGGCCAAGAAGGCCCACCCCTTATACATTCATTCATATATATTACAGACAACTTTGCTGAAGCACTGTTATTCTGTTTTCACATACCAATGTCTGAAAAGAGTGGTATACAATTATTTTCAGCACAAATGAGAGTAAAAAGTCACGAAAAGTAATTGAATATGAGACCGACCCTGAAGTTCTGCATAGAAGACAGAAGCAAATTGACTATGGCAAAAATACAACTGGCTATGATCGCTACAGGGAACTGGTTCCGAAGTATGTATTTTTGATCTTAATTGCTAGTAGTATCAAGTAAGTTATAATAATTTATGTTAGGTTAGTAACTACAGATATGAAAGTATATATCCATTCCTCTGTACGCCTTAATGGTGTAGTGCTTAATTAGTTAAACACAGTGACAACTTTACCTTTACCTAGTAACTACAGGGTGAGCACAAGCCTAAATGCTGTTCTAGGCAGTGAGAAATTCCAATTGTTCCTTGGTTGAAAACAACTTTCTCAACACATGTCACTATTAAGAAACTTAACTTCCTACACACTGACAAAAATTATCAGTGGTGTCTTAGACTACCGTCAGTTAATTATGACAGTATGAACAGGAGAAGAGCAAAATATTCATTTCTCAAAAGGCATCTCCCCCGTGTAGTTTTAAAATATTGTCACGTGTTGGGTATTGCACGCAACGAATAACTATGCGTGGGTCTCGGATTCAGCGAATCTTTATTGGACGCTTCACTTATACACTTACGAGTACAATCATTATCCACTGCTTCACTGTTATAATTACTTCTTGTTCCACTGTCGGCTACTATACAGTAAAACTTGGTTATAGCAACATCGGTTTCTGCGACACCTTGTCTATTGCTTCAAATATTCAATGGTACGAACTAATTCCTCATAAAGCAACTGTTTTTATACCTTGCTTAGTACGACATGCACAAATGCATCAACCTCGTATGTAACGTCATTTTCATTCCTGAATTTCTCTGATATGGACATTGAACGTAATTTAGAAAGTGTGTATTGGGAAAGTAACAGGAAACAGATGAAGATAACTGATTACTGTACTCGTATCTAGGTACAGTAAGGCACAACAATTGATGTAATCTACTGTAATTTGGTGAGTAGGCCTACCTTTAATATACAGTATTAGTGCAGTGTGTATTGTCAGTGAAAAGCGCTGTAATATGTCTTTGATATTACACATTTGGGCAATTCCACGTTAATGTTACGTTAGTCTGTACTTAACTACGTATTTCACTAAAAAATGCAACATTTTAACTCGGTTTTTGGTAGATTTTTACGTGACTAACATAAGGCTACTGTGAAAGTGCCCATTTCGGTTACAACGACATTCGTTTATAACGACACTATTTTTAGGTCCCTTTGATGACGTTATAACCAAGTTCTACTGTTAACAATCAAGTTCCTTCCGTCAAATGTGACACTTTTTTAAGTTTTCCACCTCGTCAGCACCTGCCTTACATGATTGTTAATTGGTTAGTGTGACGGACCAGAATGAAAGACCTTAAAAAGTTCTACTGTATTTCAACTTTCTTCTGTAGCAGCTATTCCCAGACTTACTTCAGTATCTCTTGGCGTCTATCCTGAGACTCTCCGGCGTCAGAGTCAGAGTTACATTGCGACTGATGGTCAGTCAGTCAGTAAGTCTTCTGGGGCTCATCACCATATATTAATTATTATCGTTTGACAGTTACGGTCTTGTTTCTATGGGGCGCCTTCTCTGACGAGAGGATGGGTCTGTCTTTTGTATATGCTCCTGGCTTTTGCCAGCGCAGTCTTTCTCGGGTGCGAGTCCCTTGGGACTCGCGACCATATTTTACTGTCTCAGAATTGAGACTTGAGAGAGAGAGAGAAAGAGAGAGACACACACACACTTATGGATCATCTTCAGAGGGAACATCAATACTTATTCGGAAACCACCATCACAATAGGTGTTCTGATTGCTAAATTACATACACACATAATGCCTGGAATACACAATGTACACAATATTCAACTTTTCACAATCACAGCAGCCTTCCTGGTATTAAAACTTCTAAAGTGTTTAAAAAATTTAGCTTACCTGGACTTAAATATATTTAATAGACATGGACAAATAGAAATGGAAATACACAGAAAACCCATAGCAACATAACAATAAATAATAAATCATGCCACCCTAAAGAACAAAAATTGCCAGCATATAAAAATTGGATACACAGACTTCTTACACTACCCCTTGAGGAAAATGCTAAAAACAAAGAATGAAATACTGTTATTAATATAACACTAAATAATGGCTATAGAAAGGAAGACATCACACATCTATATAACAAACTTAAGCGAAAAATGGGTAACCTGGATAATAAAGACGAAAAAGAACAAAATGGGTCACTTCTACTTATACAGGAAATTACATATGAAAAATCACAAAACTATTCAAAAACACTAACATAAAGATAGCCTTCAAAACAGCCAACATAGTAGGTAAACTAATAAATGAAAAACGAGAAATAAACCCTTACGAACAAAGTGGCGAACGCATTCAACACCTTTTTATACCCTTGGCTGCTGCTATGCAAATGAACCCTCTGTTATAACCGTGGAAACGCTGCTTTGTTGATTCTGCGATTCCTACGCAACGGCCCACGGTTATTGCGTTGTCTCTGTGGGAATGCTCCGTGTATTCGTTGTAACTGTGGAGATTCGACGCTCTTGACGCAGCGGCCCACTGTTGTTGCATTACTATGGAAGTGTCTTTTCCAAACACGTTACATGCTTTCCTCCTCTCTACCCACCACCTTCCGGGTGGCCACTTGGTTCACCAGTGCTATTGCACTGGGCCTGGTTAGCTAAATGAAGAATCTAAATTCAGTGACAAGTGGAAATTAGATAGCCTGTAGATGTAGATGATGGGGGGATTGACTGTAAATTTTGCCCAAATTCAAAGTTACTCTAAGTGGTCCCTGTACTAGTAAGGTTGTTCACTCAATTGCAAGAATAAAATGCTTACTTACGCATGGAGCTGAGCCCTTCTTGAGGAGCTGCCAATTCTGCAGCTACTCAAGAATTTCCCAGCATTTTATGGAACCCGAAGGTTCATCACCGTGTTCACAAGAGCCCTCCATTGGTCCCTATCCTGAGCCAGATCTATCCAATCCATACCATCCCATCCTATCTCTCTAAGATCCATTCTAATATTGTCCACCCACCTACGCCTTGGTCTTCCCTGTGGTCTCTTTCCTTCTGGCTTTCCCACCAATATCCTATACACATTCCTCGTCTCCCCCATTCGTGCTACATGACCTGCCCACCTCATCCTCCTTGACTTGATCATTCTAATTATAGTTGGAGAAGAGTACAAGTTATGAAGCTCCTCATTATGCAGTTTTCTCCAACCTCCTGTCACTTCATCTCTCTTTGGTCTAAATATTCTCCTCAAACACCCTCAGTCTATGTTCCTCCCTTAACGTTGGAGACCAAGTTTCACACCCATACAGAACCACAGGCAAAATTATAGTTTTGTATATTCTGATTTTTATGTTTTTGGACAACAGACGAGAAGACAAAAAGGTTCTGGATTGAATGGTAGCAAGCATTACCCGAGTTCAATCGCCTCTTAATTTCCTCCTGAATCAGGTTTCGATCTGTTATCGTTGTCACATTTGTTGAACTGTGCCACATTTTCAAAACATCTGTTTTCTATCATTATGTCATGATTTTGCCCTGCATTTTGGTGACGAGACAGTAACATATACTTAGTTTTAGAATAAAATACATTGACTTATTTGCCAATGTAGCATTTTATTCTAAAACTAAGTATATGTAAAATGCTACAGTGACTTATTTGCCAATTAATTTACACAAGAAATTATTTCTAAAATGTAGCATGCAGTATATAGTCTTCTTTATATTGTATTTTAAAAGCTTTTACTTTCAGAACACTTTTCTTAAGAATGTTTAAAATCAAAAGAAGCTTGGTTGCAAAAATAAATAAATAAATTGGGCAAGCCATGATCTAGGACAGTGTGGCTTCCATTTCTTTGTAAAGATTTCACTAAAGGCTCAGTACTATTTTCTAAATATAACTTCAGGGACAAGAGAACAAAGAAACATCCTAGAACACCTCCGAAGCATATCAAATACAGTCGAAGGGCTTGGGATGGTATTATACGAGTTTGGCGACAGAGTCTACATTTCTGGGATCCTCCTGAAGGAAAGTAAGTGATTTTTTCATTTATTTACATAATTGAAAAGTGAAGAGGTGTTCACTCTCTTCATACTTATGGACAAATGGCAGAAGGGCTTGTCAGTGATATGAAACAGTAAAGTCCTAAAGAGAGACTTTAGGCAGAAAACATTTGCCATACATGCTTCTAATGTACATTTTTAAGTTGTCTTCAGGCACAGAAATGTTTTACACTGGAAAATCTGTGAACAGACTCCTGCAGTACCTTGGGAAAGAGTTTTAAAGTTTATAATTCTGAAGTCAGCTGTTAAGACTATTTTTAGTTGAAGAATAATGCAAAATTCTCACCCATGATAAAATGAAAAAAAATAAACTGTTAGAGCTAAGGTCTTTTATATGTTTAGGCCTGACATCAGTGACACATTATCAGACATCTCTGTTGAGGTGAGCAGTCAAGCAAGTGGGGATACATCAGATAATGATCGACATGTCAGAGTCAAGAGGAACACTCAGTCATCAAGTGGCTCCTGTAGCCTTGAATATGAAAACGAAGACTACTTGATATTGGATGAGACCTATACAGATGCTTGAAATATCATTTTTGTATACCATTTGTAACAGATTGTCCAATCTTGAATGTTACTGCAAATACTGTATAAGGGATGTGCATTTTATGCACTGATAAGTTAAGGTTGTTAAGGTTGCAAGTTAAGTTCCAGTAATATTATTACAGTAGGCAACAATATATAGAATCCTGTTACACCGTAACTAAATAGGTGTAAATTAAATAACATAAGAAATGTAGGTTAATTTACCAGAGTGAAGGCATTTAGAGATGCAATTGGAAGGACACCAGATATAATTTTATTTAACTTATTACTGTGTGAAGAAGCTATTCAGTTAACATATTTTTACTCATTTTTGGATTGGCTGGTGTTGATTTTACAATATTTAATTCTGTAATCAGCATATACACTGAAGCGCCAAAAGTCATGGGATAGGTACTTAGTATCGTGTAGGACCCCCTTTAGCCCGGCGAAGTGCAGCAACTCGACATGGCATCGATTCCACAAGTGGACGGAAGACCTCTGGAGAGATGTTGAGCCATGTTGTCTGGATAGCCGCCCACAGCTCCCTGGTATTTGTAGGTGCAGGATTTTGGGTGCGAATGGACCTCTCCACCACGTCCCATAAATGCTCGATTGGGTTCATGTCGGGTTAACGTGGTGGCCACACCATTCTTTGGAACTCCCCAGAATGTTGCTCAAACCAATTCTGGACAACTCCGGCCCGATGACACGGTGCATCGTCCTGCTGGAATATCCCATCGTTGTGGGGGTACATGAAGTCCATGAAGGGCTGCAAATGGTCACCAAGCAGTGTAATGTAGCGGTCACTGGTCAATGACGTGTTTAGGTGGACGAGTGAACCCAACTCATGCCACGTGAACACACCCCACACCAGTATGGAACCACCATTAGCCTGCACGGTACCTTGTTGACAGCTGGGGTCCATGGGGTCTGCTCCACACCCGAACCCTACCATCCGCCCGAAACAACTGGTACCGTGGCTCATCGCTCCACGCCACATGTTGCCAATCCTCCAGGGTCCAATTAGTGACGTCACAAGCCCAGGTGAGGCGCTGTGTCCGGTGTCGTGGTGTTAACAAAGGCACTCTGGTCGGTCTTCTGCTCCCATATCCCATGGAAGCTAAAGAATGCTGCACTGACCTGCTGGATATGCGTCTCGTACCTCCTGCATTGAATGTGGATGTGATTTCAGCCAGTGTCGCTTGGCTGTTACCACGGACAATTGTAGCTAGACGCTGCTGGTCACAATCATTAAGCACCCATGGTCGGCCACTGCGCTGTCCACGGTGGGTGGAAATGCCTTCCACAAGGTATTCCCAGTACACACGTGACACCATGGATGGAGGAATGTTGAATGACCGCACAACTTTGGAAATGGAATGTCCCATCCGCCTGGCACCCACTATCATGCCCCGTTCAAACTCCGATAATTCACGTTGGCTTGCCATGAGCAGACAGGCTGGTGTTCAACCTGACTCACGAGAGAACACCTCACAACTGATACTGCTCTGGGCATTCCCAAGCCATCAAGGGACAGTGGCGCTACATAAAAATAAATTTACATACTGCTATCCCATGACTTTTGGCACTTGATTGTATATTTTTTATTTTAACATGGGTTCCACTACCAGTTTAGGGTATGGACATGAAATGAACCTTTGGGTTCCCTAAAAAGTGGGAAACTTCTTGACCAGCTGATCAACTCTGAACTTTTAGACAGACTGCACCATGGAATTTATTGTTTACTTTTACATATTTTAGCCTTTATTGGGTACATGTAATTGTATATCATAATTTGAGCACATTCATGACTTGAAACCTACTGAAGGCCATAAGTTTGGTTGCAATTGGACTGGTCATTTCTGACAAACTACACTTTATACACATGAGATATGTTTTGTTCTCCTTCCATTGATATGTTTGTGTTTTTCTTAATTTCTGAACTAATTTGTATATAATATCATTTAAGTAAACCCAGAAGAAAGGAAGTCACAGCATTTGAATAGGTTGTAACATATTTTGTTGCTTAAAATTAGTTTTCACTTTTGCATACAAATTTATTTGTCTTGTCTTGCAAACATCTAAATATTTTTCAGCACTGTAATAGACTTGTATACATATTATAAGGACTATCTGCATGTGATGTTGCTGCTAAATATATCTATACAAAACATTTGTTTTTTCTTCTCTTTTTCACTGTATATGCCTGTCATAAGCAAGAAAAACATATGGCCCAGTAGTACTGCTAGGACAATGGGTTACTAGGTAAAGCTGTATCGTGGAAAGGGTTTAATAGAAAATGCTTGATATAATTTCTGTAATGGACCTAGTATAAGGAGGTAAGCCATTTTGACCATAGGCCTGGATTTAAACTTTCATTGTCTAGAAATATATTTTAAATCTCTCAGTACCACAGGACTAGTGGCTGGATTATAAATCAGCAGTAACAGTATAGGTATTGAAAAAATGCAACGCTTCACTGCTCACTTGCACAGTTACAGTAGTGCAATGCAGGTCAATATCGAGATTTAAAATAGTAAGCATACCAGTATAGCAATGGCGTTTACAGTCTGATGTCTGAAAAAAAATATTTTGGGAGCTAGTAACAAATAAAAGTAAAAAAAAAATCCTTCAGGACCTTACATTGAGGTCCACTGGGTGAACTCTTTGTGGAATTTTGGTAAACTTTTGTGGGGTGCCAAGTAAGTTGACTCGAGTGATAACACTTCTGACTTATTTTGAAGGTGCCCATTTATAATCTTTTCTGGGATACTGATGGTTTTTTTGGGGGGGGGGGTCCTTCCTGTTAAATTCTAGGAGTTTCCCAATTAGGCAGTGACCATTTCCACATCCTCTCAGTCATTCACTAATCATCCTAATATGTGTTGCTGTATAGTCTGAGGCACAGACTGCGTTGTTAACAGTTCGCGGACTGGTGATTTAAATATTTAAATTACCCTGGGGACTGGCATTTTTAAACCTACTACCCCAACTTGTGCACTGTTCACTTTAAAAATTAATATAAAATCTCCTAATTAATTTTATGAGCTAAAATTTTTGGAGAATGCTTACCAATGTTCCTGTTAGTGCTTGAGAGTGTGATATTTCTGGAAACATTCCCCTTTGTGAAGTGGCATTACACAGAACCTGCACATGTAGACAGTCATACTGCTTTTGTTGTGTACTGCGCAAACACGGAATCACCTAGAAGGCTGCTTCCCCTTGGAATGTTCACTCATCACAATTTTCACGAGGGTATGTTTCCGCTTATCATCTGAGAGTCGCCCAGGGAGGTCCACATGAGGCCTGCGTGGGGTGGGAGTTGATGGGCCTGGTCACATTAAGTCTGTGTCTGACTCTTGTTCTGCCACCACCATCCGATCTGTAGCCCAGGCCTTTGCCACATTCATCAGAAATGCTTTGTATTTCAATTTCGAATCAGGGTTTAGATTTTTGTAAACCAAAAATGAATTGAAAATGGCACAATTTATAAGCCACAAGGCAACTTTCTTTGTCCACTTTATTATTTTCCTAGGAAGAGAATAATAGGCCAAGTATTGATCAGCTCTATCAACTCCCTTCATGAACGTATTATACTCAGAAATACAAATAGGCTTCTTTACTTGTCCATGTCTCCTTTGAACATAAACCATGCTCGAATTGTAAATTGTGGAAATCATATTCACAACACGAGTATCCCTATCTCCAAAAACAGTTCTGCTATTTCAGACACTTGTGTTGGGTCCGATGGAATTTGTTTCACTCCTGGATTTCCAGTAACTGTCCCAAAGTAGGTGTTTTGTCTACTTTTCCCCATGTGGCTGTCCCCGCAATTTTACTACCTGCATTTTCATTGGAGCTACTTTCACTTTTATTGTCTGTGGCCACAATTGTTTGTTGTCCCGTCACTGCCACTGTCTAAATCACTATCACTATACGTCTTAGAAGGAATGTCTGGGGAACAAGTCAGATATTGCTTGGTTTTCAACCACTTCTGTCTTTGACTCATTGCACTACTAACTTCCTGCCTGGTACATAAGAGCTTGAAGGTTCAAAGATCATTTTCCTTTGGAGGGGGAACCCAAACAGCGAGATCAAGTTACTGCCTACTAAGCAAACATTCCAGAATAATATTACGCAGTAGTCATTTCATTTGGGTGGTATAGTGTTTTTCAACATAATTGTGCCCTAAAATCATAATAGTATGCCACCGGTCCGCCACGTTTAAAAGCACTGGGCATAAAAATATGCCACCGGTCCACAAAGTATTAAGTGATAAATGAACTGCAGCTTGGTAATAATATATGAATCTGGATGTTATTGATTTCTTTAAGACTGCCAGTTCAAACTGTATTTTGCACAAAATTTTCCGAGTTCAGAGATAAATATACAAGTGGAGAGACAATGCAATGTATTAAGGGTGCATTACTGATAACAGCATATCATGAGAAGACACATTACCTCCCTGCTCTGGTATTTTCTACATGTGGCATGTGGATAGAAAAAATAAATAAAATATTTCCATTAGAAAAATCACCACTTAGTAATGTTTGGGGCAGAGGGAGGAGATTGGGTGTTTCTCCCATGATAAACAAAACAATAAAAACTTCACTTTCCTACATTTTTCTTGCATCCGTATAACCAATGCAAAAATTGAAATAAGCTCTTTTATGATTATTTTGATATGCGCACCAAAATGAATTACAGGTTTCCCATGACCTACAAAATAATTTTCTTCCCAAGAGAGGTCAGGCAACTCAAACTTCTATGCTCATTTTTCTTACTCTGCTGCCTTTGTTTTTAGTGAAAATATTCAATTCAGCCAACTATAATGACATTAATTTTTGCTGTTTATGAATCCTATTTTGTATTATTTTAGACAATTTCATTATTCTTGGGATTAGTCCATCATCTAAAATTGTAAAAGAATTCAGCCTTTTAGATATTAGATTTGTTTTCCTCATCCATTGAAAGGGTGCAAAGGACAAGCTCAATTGTGAGCTGTTGTAAGCAAGTGTAACTGCTATAAAGATGTTCAGTTAATCCAATCATCAGATCTAGAACCCACACTTATTCATCATGCTAACCCCTTATACATGATAATATTATGATTCATTGGGGCATTTACTCTTCTTTACCTTGTTACGCTGTCCATCCTTGTAAGCTGAGTCTTAACCACTACTTTGTGTAAATCTGTAACTCGAAGCAATGCAAGTTTATGTCAGTTCAGCCCAGGTATTCACTGAACACTGTTTTTGGAAGAACGCTGTCCAGTGTAACAAGCTTCTGCAAACCGTTACTTTCAAATGATGTTACCTCACTTAAATTATCTAGATTGGCTCTGTTCAAAATCTGTGGTTCTCAATGACAATTCTTCTTCTATGGTGCAACGGCCTGATGTTGGGCCTTGGCCTCCCTTATCAAGCCCCTCCAGTCCTCTCTATCCTGTGCTGCCCTCTTCCAGTTCCTTATACCTATTAATTTCTTTGAATCTTCTTCCACCGCATCAATCCATCTAGTTCTTGGTTTCCCAGCATGTCTCCTACCACCTATTGTACTATATAATATTTCCTTTGGGATACGCTCCTTATCCATTCTCTGTAGATGCCCAGCCCATTGCAATCTTTTAAGCTTTATCGTCACTGAGATCTCTGGCTCCTTATATAATTTGTATAACTCTTTATTATATCTTATTCTCCATATCCCATTCTCTTTTATTGGTCCACAAATTCATCTTAGGATTTTCCTCTCGAATGAATGGATGACTGATTCCTCTTTCTTATTTAGCATCCAACCCTCACATCCATAATAAAGCACCGGTCTTATAATTGTTTTAATCAATTGGTGTATATCCTTTGATCTTAAAACTAATAGTAACGAGAAATATGCATTATTTGCTAGTGATATTATTCTTGTTATTTCATGATTTTCCTCTCCATCTTTGTGGAATTTCAATCCTAAATATATGAAGTCTTCAACTATTTCTGTCCCATCCCCTTCCATGTTAATTTCTCCAGTTTGCCTTGGATTCCTTCTAGATTGTATCAGCATTTTAGTTTTATTTACATTCACCTCTAAGCCAGTTGTTTTTGCTATGGTTTTTATTTCTTTATATGTCTCCTTCATTGTTCTTAGGGATCTCGATACTATAATAACATCATCCGCATATGCCATTATTTGCATTTGTTTATACGCTGTTGTATTCCTTGTATCCACATTACATTTCCTCACTATATATTCCAATACCAAATTAAATAGTGCTGGTGCCAAACTATCACCCTGTTTTAATCCTTGATTTGTCTTAAAACATTCCGTTAACTGGTTCTGGATTTTAATTTGATTGATTGTTTCTGTCATGGTTAAGTTAATTATTCTATTCAGTTTTGTTGGAATACCAAAAGTGGACATAATCGTTCTTAATTTCTTCCTTATTATTGTATCATATGCTTGTTTAAAATCTATGAAGCATAGATAAATATCTGTATTAAATTCCCAGCATTTCTCCGTTATTTGTCTCAGGGTGAATAAATTGTCTATTGTCGACCTATTGGGTTGAAATCCCGATTGATATTCTCCTATTATTTTTTCTATATATGGATCCAGTCTCTTTTTTAATATCCTTGTTAAAATTTTATATGCTGTCGGTAGTAATGATATACCTCTGTAGTTACTACATGTTAATTTATCCACTTTTTTAAATATGGGACATATAATGCTCTTTCCCCAATCTTCTGGTATCTTTTCTTCTTCCCACACTTTATTTATAATTCTGTGGAGTACTATTATTCCTTCTTGTCCTCCTGCCTTCAATAATTCTGCTGGTATGATATCTCCTTCTGGTGCTTTATTTAGTTTTTGTTCCTTTAATGCTTCTACTTCTCCTTAGATGGGGACTCTATTATCTCTTCCTCTTCCCCTTCACCATCGTCTGTATTTTCTTCTTCATTGTCCTTGTAATCTTCCATATTCTGATTTAATAATTGTTCAAAATATTCTTTCCATGTATTCATAATCTCTTACTTACTTACTTACTTACTTACTTACTTACTTACT
>NW_019731568.1:0-13969 GCF_002891405.2 Cryptotermes secundus | reverse complement strand
AATTTTGTCTTTCAAATATTCCCTCTTTTTGTTCCTGAAATGCCTCCTGGTTTCACGTCTTATATTGTTTAGATTATCCCCATTTAACTCGCTTGTATCCTGTAACCATTGCAATTTGGCCTGCTTTCTTTGATCTAATAATTTTGAGCATACTTCATCGAACCATGGCTTATGGTTCTTCGGTTCANCTCCGTGTGTTGTTTGTTTGCTCACTGCCAGTCTTTCTCTAACCTTTGCCACCACCATGTAGTGGTCAGTATCACAATCTGCTGCCCTGAATGATCGTACATCAGGTATACTTGAGTGCCATCTCCTACCTATCAAAACATGGTCTATTTGATTGTGTATCTTCCCATCAGGAGACGTTTTATGGATGTTATGATGTGGGAACATTGTACTTTTTTGACAGTAAGATTTTTTGATGTGGCAAAGTTTACTACTCTAACTCCATTATCATTACTAATTTCATGCAAACTCTCATTCCCAGTTGTTGGTTTGAAAATGTCTTCCCTCCCTACTTTGGCATTGAAATCTCCTAACAAAATTTTCATAGGGTACTTCAGGAATTTATCAAATACATGTTCTAGTTCTTCATAGAATCTATCCTTTATGTCATCAATTTTATCTTCCGTTGGGGCATGAACATTCATAACAATGATATCACACCAGCAACCTTTTAGTATTATATAGGATATCCTATCACTGATGAATTCTACCCTCTTAACTGCTGATACGATTCTCTTATGTACGAAAAAACCTGTACCTAATTCATGATTTTCATTCCCCTTTCCATAGAAAAATGTATAGTCTCCTGCTGGTGCGATGCCACCTCCATCCCATCTGACCTGTACTCCTGCTAAATCTAACTTATATTTTAAGATTTCTTCTGCCACTGCCCTGAGCGAACCTGCCCTATACAAACTTCATACATTCCAAGTGCCAAATCTCATATCCATTTTCATTAGCTTAGGTCATTTATCCAAGGAATCAGTCCAGGTCCAAGGCTTTGTGTTCATTTTTGTAACATACTGATTTTTACGGTGAGGAGTTGTTAGCCCAACCCCCAAGCTGGAGGGGCACCCCTTGTCAGCTGTCCACAACTGCTTATTCAATATATTCACAGCTTCCCTCCAAAACTGGAGGGCGTCTCCTCCATCCACAACCTGAAGACGTGCCCTTTTTCGTCTCTGATAAATTCTATTTTTTGTTTGAAACCTTCTTTCATATATTTGATTCGACCAAAGGCATTTTTTGTTATTTTTGAAGTCTTCTTCCATTTGCAGTAATTGCTCATTTAGAAAGGCCCGTTTCTTTTTCCTGCAAATCTTGTCTGCTTTCCTTCTTGCTTCTTTATACGCCTCATTTCTTGCTCTTGTTGGTCTTTCCATATATTTCTTATTCTTGAGGTTTATACTCTCCCTACATTCCTCGTCGAACCATTCTCTATTATCCCGTCTCTCTTGATATCCCAGAATCCTCTCGGCTTCTGTAATTATTGCAGTTTTAAGATCTACCCATATCCCTTCTACCGTTACTTTTTATTTGCTCTATTGTCATTAATTTCTTTAATTTTATTTTGAAATGCTTCTCTCTTGTCACTCTCCGTAATCTTGTCAATATTAAATTTCTTACATTTCTCATACTGCTTGGATCTTTGACAACTTATTTTACATCTATATTTAACCTGTACTAAGTAATGATCACTATCACAGTTGGCCTCTCTTAATGTTCTTACGTCCAGGATATTCGTCGCAAATCGCTTCTCTATGAGGACATGATCTATTTGGTTGAAGGTTACCCCATCCGGTGCTGCCCATGTTCTTTTATGTATATTTTTGTGCAGGAAGCATGTAGAACTGATGATCAAGTTCTTACTTTCTGCAAATTCTATTACTTTTATTTCATTATGGTTGGTTGTATCATGTAAACTTTCTGTCCCAATTACTCCTCTGTATTCCTTCTCTTTACCTATTTTGGCATTAAGATCCCCAAAAATAACCTTTATGTCATTACTTGGTATTGAATCATATGTCTCTTCCATCTGTTGATAGAAATAGTCTCTGACCTCCTTTTTCTTCTGTAGGTGCGTACGCGTTCATTGTCATATTGAAAAATTTCGTTCTAATTCTCAAAGCACAAATTCTTTCACTTATTGGTTTAAAGTATATTATCGCGCTTTTAAATTCTCATTCTATTACCAAGTCTACACCAAATTCCTTATTGCCTTCTGCTTTACCACTGTAACATACAGTGTGTTTCTTTAAGTCCATGATTCCCTTACCCAGCCATCTAATTTCCTGTATGGCTGTGATTTTCATATTGTACTTATCTATCTGTTCTGGTACCGATTTCATGACACCCGGTTTATTGAGGGTTTTCACATTCTATATACCTAGAGAGTAGTCCATATTCTTTCCCAATTGTCATCTTCCATTCTGTTGAGGTTTCCAAGGCTTGATTCCAGGTTTCGAGACATTTGTATTTTTTTACGGTGAGAGGTCATCAGCCTCTCACCCAACTCCCAACCTGGAGGTCCAGGGTATTTCTTTTAGTCTGGGTCATCACCTTCGACCTGTCCAGCATGGGTAGCCCTACCAGTAGCTATGCTACTGCCGACATAGCTCTCAGGGTCATTTGACCACGCAAGCCCCTCCACTATGTCAAAGAGACACCATCAGGGGACAATGACAATTAACTCTATAAATTAAATTAAATTAAATTCTTAGGCAGCTGGAATCTTTAAATTAATAACGAGTTCTGTCCAAGCCTCAAGGTAAGCGCACATGGCCAACTTTATCTTGAAGCTGAGCTTATATTACACACACAGTTTACTGTTGCCTTTAATGCATTAATTCTAAGAATTAATGCTAAACGTTACATACTAGATTAGAACCAGAATGGATATAACTTACCATTTGTGTAAGCAGCCTCCGTAGTCTAGGGGTAACGTTCCCACCTCATGACTCAAGGTACGCGGGTTCAAACCTGGCGGTCGTGGAGTTTTTAAGGGCGGAAAAATTCAGGGAACAAGTCCTCTGGGAGGAACTTTAAGCCGTGGGTCCCGTGTCACAGATTTATGGCACGTAAAAGAACCTCATGTCTCTAGGAGACCTCTGAGCTAAATTTGGCAAAAAGTTTCCCGCCCAAAGTAATTTCCAATGCCTCCGGTAGATGGGGAAGTATTAGGTACCACTGCCAGAGGAGGGGGGACCTCTCTGACAGAAAGGGACTAACTATTAGATGCCACTGCCAGTAGAAGGTTGGAACCTCACTGGCAGAAAGGGGCTAATAGCGAGCACCAGTACCGGTAGGGTATGGAGACAGTAGAAATTAAAAGGGGGATGCACAATGGACCAATAACTGGTCTAAGGGCATGGGGAAACCCACCACCTCTATACTCAATACCATTTGTGTATAAAAATGGGGCTATGTCTACTTTTCACAGTGTAAGTCTGAATCTTGATTAACATAATTGATGATCAGTTATAAAACTTCCCACATAAATGTGAGAAAGTTAAACATAACAAGTGCAGTTCAGTTCACACCACTAAATGGGTGTTAGAAAAAATGTAGGTATTTCTTTTCAGCACATTTTTGTAGTAGAGATATTCTCTGAATAACAAATGTTACTGACTCAATAATTGTTTACAATTCAATAGTTTATTTTACAATATCCTCTGAAGTAATGAATATACATGCAGCTTACAGATCCCCATAATTAGACCATACTTAGTCGGTTATAGTACACAATGTCAAAAAAGGTATACACAGAAAATTTCTCAGTTTTTTCCCCTCAAACATTTACAAGTATTACAACTGACACACACGCAAAAGTATATTTTATTTCTTTGCCTTAAATAACAACAGCAAGCCTGATTCACAGGCACAGTGTAAGACCACACAACTATGACTCCACCACCTGTGCACAGGATAGAGTTACTGGGTATGTCTACTTAGGGGGAGGGCACACCAAAAAACTGGCAACCGCAATTTCGGAGAATTGTCATCAGCCTGAGTTGAACACATGTTACTGAATGGAGCAGCACAAATTGAGGAAACAGCAACACAACTTGCAGAAAGATTGAGAAACAAAACTTCCGGATAATGAAGCATGCCAGTCTTCTTACAACTGCTAATTTTGTTTTTGTGCAGTTAACTGAGCAAGAGCCTGATATATGACAAATACCACCCAGACTATGCTAGGCAGGACAAAATAGATGTGGCTTGGAATATAGGCACATCAGTTTAAACTGTCACAGAAGAACCCAATGTTTTCTTTTCCTAATATTGTATTTAAGCATCCTGTTGCATTAATATATCATTTATTTCACACATATTTCCATCTTAAATACAACTTATTATATAGTTACCCTTCTTGCACATTACATGGTTCTGCTATATACTGCCATCATCAGGTGTCTTCTATCTTGCTAAAATAGTTGCACTGTATTCAAAATTTAGTATTGCACGTGAACATGATATTTCCCAATTAAAATAAATTAATTAACATCCCAATATTTTCCTTATGGTCATTATCCTCTCTTCTCACACTGTGTCAACCAGTCTCAACTACCACCATATTATGACAGGATCAGTATTATCATCTTCCAATGCAGAAGGTGAGCAAAATTAAAAAATAAAATCATGCATTACGTTGGATGAAGATACCCACTTAAGATGATGTGAACGACTGAAACATAAGTTTCCTCAGTGTATGCCTACTAATCTGGAAACCAGTTCCCTGTTTGAAATCACAATTTTTCATGGAAATTGTGGTTGCATTGCAGTTGCTAATTTCCTTGGTGTGCCCTCACCCTTAAAGTTTTGTATGATCTAGCTTCTTGTTTTAAAGTTTATGCTCTGCTACTGTTGGCAGTGCTGACAAAGATATTAATTTGAAAATGTTTAATGTGGAAATTCAACTGATTATTTGTAAAATGAAAAGTAAGTGTACATTCATATGCATGTGCTCATGTCCAGTTACACATGCACCCAAATCAGCACTGAATAACAGCATCCTCATATCCTTGTCTGATATCTAAAAGTGATGAAATCTAGACAACAGACTAAAGGATGAAGTAATGGTAATGCTGGTAAGATCCAGTCCCAATTTATTTAGACAGATTGGGCTGCAAAGACTTTGTGCCCTATGACTACAAACTGTCTCTCTACCTTGCACATGTTTTTCTAAGGCAAATAACAATACAAAATTGGTGAGCACATTAAAGTGGTTGTAAAATGCACATTACCAGGAGTCAAGGCATCTCAGTCAGTAAAGTAACTGGTTACAGGCTGGATGGTTGAAGGTTCAATTCCCAGGGTGGACAGGATCTCACCATTGAGAAATTTGCAAATTCTCACCAATTTCTGATAGCTTTTAAAATGTGTCTGCATTATATGTATATAGAAATATAGAAGACTGGACTTTTAAGAACACAGCATAATGGAAATCCTCCATGTAGCCTTCTCAAATCTAGCTGGCCAAAAAATGTATGGTACAACACATCTACCGGTACATACAATTTGCATAAATTATTCTTCAGGACCTCTAATGTTCAGAGAACTCTTTAAGTCTTGTAAAGATCTTATTATCAGATCTAATTTTTCATTCTGTTTCCGTTCTAATTCCATCAGCTTTTCTTCAACTATGACAGCCATCTGTCTCTCATATTCACTAAACCTCTGATCAAAGTGATTTTTCAAGGCATCTATTACATGTGGTAATTTCAAAGAAACATCCATTTCTTTACTACAACCAGTGTTATTTGTGTCAGTGGCTTCATCTTCAATTGCAGGTTTTTCTTTTGCTGACACTGAAAATCCAGGCAACATTTCTGTGAGACATTCTGAAGCACTCTTGGCTCCAGCACTCAATGGGCTTTGCTGAGCATGATATTCAGATTCAAATGTCTCCACAGGTATCTCATGGTCCGGACCCTTTAACTGAGTTTTACTGGAATCTAAGAATGAGTCATATAGCTGAAGTAACTTGCATCTTATACTTTTCTCCTTGAACATACGGTCTGAATCTTTTAAAATTTTTTGAATGTTGGGGAAGTTCGCGAACCTATCTTGTGAATCAACTGATTCTGCTTTCTCAATGGTGACATGGATGCCATACAGCCACATCTGGTCCTTTCTTTTTAATCGAGCAAACTGAAACATATACAAATACTTTGATAAGGGATGCAAATGCAACTCTCTAATGTTAAAATATAATGCTAGAGTTGGCAACGTCATAGTAAACAATTTTCAATAATAGACTGTGCTACATGCACTGTTCCTAATTTCTCTACTGTTATGTGTTACTACAGTTATATGTGTAAAAACAGAATTTCTCTATTGTTATGTGTGTGAATATATATAAAACGCTTTTGTGTATCAAAAGTTAGTCTTAATAAAGCAGGAATAGTTTGAACACCGATTCTAACTTATCATTCAATCCACGTCGAAGTATAAAAAGTAACAGGTTATGGGCCCAGGATCGTATTATTGATAAGTATAAATAGTAAAAAGGGAAAGTGTTATTTAAAAGTGATCCCTTGGACTGACACCGCCACCAAGACAAAGAAACAAGTTTCATCATGGCCACTTCAAAGCCCTTCGTGAATATAGATAAGCTCAAAGGACGTGAAAATTATAGAGAATGGTGCTTTGATATTCAGAATGTTCTAGTGATTTACTGTGTGGGCAGCAGTCAGTGGATATGCTGCAGAAGATACAACTCCCACATCCCTCAAGAAACAAAAGGACGAGAAAGCCAGAGCCATCATTCGTCTGACATTGGAGTCCCAAGCTAAATCTTATGTTGTCCAGACAACTACAGCAAAGGAAGCCTGGGACGCATTGGAAAGAACATTCAAAGATCAGGGTGTCAACAGTTGGATAAGTATTTTAACTGATTTGTGCTCTTTTAAACTCGAGGACTATAAAAGTATGCAGCAATATGTTCATGCCTTCATGTTAATAAATCTTAGATTAGTCTCAATAGGTAAAAAATAGAAGATGAGCCATTAGCCGCTTCAATGTTAAAGGGTTTAACTAAAGACTATTATCCCATGTGTATGGCACTTGAAAATTCCATGACTTTGACTAGTGAGCTCATTAAATCTAAGCTACTGCAAGATACTGAATTTGGTAAAAATGCAAATTCAGATTCAGCCTTTCTGTCCAGAGATAAGTTTAAATGTAAACCACCAAAATGTCAAATTTGTGGTAACTTAGGCTATATAAACAAAAACTGTTGGTTTAAAGATAAGGATAAGGCAAACAATAATAATCACAACAATCAACACAACCAAAAATTTTGGGGCAATCATTCTTCTAAATCAGTTAATAGTACTGATGAAAATAAAGAAGGATCCGATCAAAGGTATAATGAAAATAAATGGAAAAATAAGACCAGTAAAAAATCCATGTATGTGGTATCTGCCTATCATGTTAAAATTAAGGATGATACTTGGGTAATAGACTCTGGTGCTTCACACCATATGACTGGAAATAAGACTGTTTTGCAAAATTATAAAACACATGATTCTAAGGAACATGAGATAAGTCTTGCTGATGATAACGTGTTAACTAGTGCAGGTTTTGGTGATGTAAAACTTGTGAAGAAAATTTTAGCCATATCTCAGATGTACTGCATGTACCAAAATTGTCTACAAATTTGTTATCTGTGAACTCAATTGTAAACAAGGGTATGATTGTGTTATTCACCAAACACGGTTGCAACTTATATGATTCTGATGATTTTGAGGTAACAAGCAAAGTTCTTGCCAAAGCATATCCCGAAAATGGGATTTATTATTTAAATACCAAAGCTAACTTGACCCAATCTGCAAACATTGCAACTAAAGATAAGATTAATACCAAAGAGAATAATGACAAATGTGAGAAATCTTGTACTTGTAAAGAATGAACAAGTTGCAGGTACCCAGCAAATTGATGAACAACTGTTGTGGCATAGGCGTTTGGGGCTTTTAAATAGGGTTGGCATGCGGTTGCTTAAAAAAGGTTTAGCTAGTGGCACTGATTTTCAAGAACAAGAAGATCAGTCAAAGAAATGTGTTCCATGCCTGGAAGGCAAGATGACAAAGAAACCTTTCCTACGATCAAAGAACAAACGGTCAAAAAGGATACTTGATCTATTACATTTAGATCAGGTTGGGCCATTTGACGTACCCTCTTATGGGAATGCTAAATATTTTTTGACTATTGCGGATGATCACAGTAGAAAAATCTTCATTCGTTTCTTGAAACAGAAAGGTGACAATATGAAGCCTTTAAAGAATTTATGAAAATGGTTGAGACAGAAACGGATTGACTATAAGAGCTGTTCGTACCAATAATGGTGGTGAATTTTGCGGCAAATTATTCAATGACATGTTAAAACAAAAGGGAGTTAAAAGGGAATTCTCTGTGCTGTATAATCCATAACAAAATGGAACTGCCGAACGAGCTAATCGCATTATTTTGGAGAAAACAAGATGTATGTTGTATGATTCCAGCTGCAACAAAATATTCTGGGCTGAAGCAGCACAAACAGCCATATATCTCTTGAACAGATCACCTCACAAGAAACTAAAGAACCAATTGCCTGAAGAAATATGGACAGGAGAAAGGATTGATCTCTCCCACATAAAAAACTTCAGGTGTCCAGGTTATGCTCATGTACCATCAGAGAAACGCCAAAAACTGGATGCTGTGAGCAAGAAATACATTTTTGTGGGATATAGTGAGGAAAGTAAAGCTTATCAGTTATCAGATTCCCTCAATTCATCTGAAATAGTTAAGGCAAGGGATGTAGAATTTCTGGAAGAAGAAATTATAAACAAGAAAGAGAGTGCGAAAGGATTTCAGCTTAAAGAGCTGACCAATACGGTGGACGTAGGAGTGCGGGAAGACGACGAGTCTATACTTTATTCTAGTCAAATAATTTAAAAAAGAGCCGAATGTTGTGAAAGATGTATTATGTTGGAAAACCAACTTCTCAGTGCCCAGAAGGAACTGAAGACTGCGAAATTAATTATACATTTACTTTTAGAGGACGTCAAGAATCCAGCTGAGGCTGATACCAACCCCATGCGAAATAATGACGATGGATCTAAGTTATCGTTAAATGAAAGAACTTGGATCCAAGTCCAATAAACTCACATAAGAAGATGTCAGTAAAGTTTAAAGACCAGAGTGAAATATATTTTAAAACAAATAATCGTTTCGAGGTCTTATCTAACCTCCTTGATGATGTTAAATCAACGAATGCAAGTGGAGCTGTTCGAAATATTGTGGATAATGGTACAAGTCAAATAAGTGTTAGTAAATACAAGCATAATGGAAATGCTCATATGACAAATAACATTCCAGTAATAGTAAATGGTGTGGTAATATCTTATAATAATAAAGTGCAGATTGGTGACATGTCTCATTTAGATGACAGTGTCAAAACTTGTGTAACTGACACAAACAACAAGCAAGAGATTTCAAAGAAGAAAGCTTCCGTTTCAACAACAGTCACTCCAAAGAATAAAGGAAACCTTTCCCTGCTAACTACTGGAGAGAGTCACATGAGTGATTGTGTCAGGAACAGCAATCTACTTAAACAAAAAATACTTATAATTGGTGATAGTCATGTTAGAGGGTTGGCGGCTAACATTAACAGCAACCTCAATAATACTTTTTATGCAATGGGTAGCATTAAACCAAATGCCAATATCGAGGCGATAACTTCTTCCTTACACACTTCTATAGAATATTTTTCAAAAGAAGATGTAATTATATTTTTTGGTGGTACTAAAGACATAAGTAAGAATGAGTAAAAAAAAAGGACTTCTGTCACTAAAGGCTTTTATTCAAAGAACTAACAACACAAATGTAATCTTGCTTAGAGCGCCATTAAGATATGATTTGTCTCCTGATTCTTGTGTTAATTTAGAAGTAAATCTCTTTAATAAGAGGTTACAATCCCTTGCACATAATTTTGCTCATGTAAGCCTTGTAAATGCATGTACTGAAAGATTCCATCATACTAAACATGGCCTGCTTTTAAATAATCAAGGGAAAGACTGGATCTCTCTTCTTCTTCTTGTGAAAGAGATTAATACCATGCTTGGTCTAAAAGCAACTTCCTCACCTATAGCCTTACCATGGAAAGATCACAAGATAAATTCATTTCAATGGGCTCAGGGTTATAAAGGCAAAGATTATGAAGATGACTGCAGTGTGATTAATAGTGTAACAAAGAATAAAGAATTAGAAAAACTGAACATAAGCCTATACAGACTCATAAATCAAAGAGAACAAAAAAGGCTATTTTGACAAGTCAAAATGATTTTTTATGGTCAAATTAAATCAGGAATATACTAGGAGGACTGATTTGCATCATGTACAAGCTATAGATCATTCTATGAGAGCTCAAGTAATAGTAAATCATTCCTACAATGTATCTAAAAGCAACGTCAAGTTCAAAAATAATTTGAATCAGTTTATAAAAATTTATCATCAAAATATTTGTGGACTTCAATATAAAATTGACGAATTGGTAGCTTCTTTATATCCAGATATACCCCATGTCATGTGTATTTCTGAACACAATTTAAACCATATGCAAATTCAACTTATTACAATGGATGAATACAAAAGATGTACTGAATACTGTAGACAGTCCTTTCAAAAAGGAGGTGTATGTATATATATACTTAAGGAACTTTCATTTACTTCAATAAATTTAACTAAATTTTGTAAAGATAAAGACTTAGAAGCATGTGCTATTAAACTTAAACTGTCAACTACAAAAATTTGTATTCTTACTATTTATAGATCACCAGTTGGTAATGTTCAGTTTTTTTAAATGGTCTTGAGGCTATTCTCAAAATGGTATACAAACCCAATATCCTTTTAATTATTTGTGGTGATTTTAATGTAAATTATCTTGAGGAATCCAAAGAAAAAAAGAACTAAATGATCTACTAAACTCTTACAATCTTAATAGCATAATCCAATTTCCAAAAAGAATAACCAAAAACTCAAGTACAACTATTGATAATGTTTTTCTCGATATCACCAAATTTACTCATTTTAGTATATCTCCTGTACCAAACGGCTTATCAGATCATGATGCCCAAATGCTCAATATATGTACAAATGAGAGAATTTTTAAATGTTCCAAAAAGAAAATTAAATACATTAGGAAATCTGATGTATTCAAGATTCAGGAATTTCAAGATCAACTTAGTAAAGAATCCTGGAGTAATGTATTTCATAATTCCAATAGTGATGTGAATAATATTTACAATTCCTTTCCGAATATACGATGGGGTACCCAAAAGAAACCGAACTAATTTTTTTGTGGGCAGAGCTTTTGTAGTACCGCGTTTTGCTGCTATGAGCGCATAGAGCTAACATTCCTGAGTCGATAAGCTGACTACCGTTGCTTCAGAAGGTAAGGACTAGTTTCGGCAGAGTTTATAGTGACAACTGTTTTGTGTGATCGTCGTTTTTGCAATGGCTGATTTTCGTGAACAGCGTGCGGCGGTGAAATTCTGCTTTTTGCTCGGGAAAAGTGGAACAGAAACTCTTGAAATGTTAAAAACGGCGTACAAGGACGATGCTATGGGGAAAACTCAAGTGTTTGAGTGGTTTTCCCATTTCAAAAATGGTGAAATGTCAATTGATGACAAACCTCGTTCTGGTCGTCCTTCCATGGCCTGAACACATGAAAATGTTGAAAAAATTCGTGAAATCATCAAGGAAGATCGACGGACCATTGAAGAAATTGTGGAGCAGTCAGGAGTGACTTGGAGCTCCGTTCAGCGAATTTTGACAGAAGATTTGGGAATGAAAAGGGTGGCTGCAAAATTCGTGCCACAACTGCTGACTGCTGAACAAAAACAAGGTCGCGTGGAAGCATGATGTGCTTTGAAAGAAGAGTCCCGAAATGATGACAACTTTTTTTTGTTTCCTCGAATGAAAAGACATGAAAGGAAAGCGTTTTGCTGATGTTGCTGTGGTAAAGGAAAAAACGACAGAGGCGCTGTCAAGCATCTCAAAAGATGAATTTAGACAATGTTTTGAAAAATGGAATAAAAGACTAGACAAGTGTATTAGTGTAAGTGGAGAGTACTTTGAAGGGGATTGAAGGTTTGTGCTTAAAATTTGAATAAATAAGTTAAAAAAAATGTTCAGTTCCTTTTTTGTACCCCCTTGTATATCCACAAATTTTTCTCTCGTTTTCCTAAGAAAAAGATTTTTGAAAGACAATCAACAAATAAATGGATTACTAGTGGTATCATTAATTCATGTAAAAAGAAAAAGGACCTATATCTTTTAGTTAAATCTAACAATGATGTAAATTTAAAAAAATACTACTTAAGATACTGTAAAATCTTACCTAATATAATAAAAGCTGCAAATAAATTATACTTTAAAAATAAAATCACACATGCTCATAACAAAGTCAAAGCTACTTGGAATATTATAAAATCGAACGTAGGAAGAAATATCAATGAGCAAGTTATAGATAACATGGATGAAAATAATAAAGAACTCTCTTCTAAAATTAATGCTGAAAAATTCAATGAATATTTTATAAAAATGGCTGTTAATATCTCTGAAAAGATTAAAAATAAAAATAAGTTAAATACAAACAATACGAACTACTCTCCATACAACTTGGCTCAGCTTTATAATCTTAAGTACAATAATATCAATTTACATAACACTTCTACCAGTGAGATTTTAAAAATTGTAAAGAACCTTGCTTGGAAAAATTCACAGGGTTTTGATGAAATTCCTTTGAAGCTATTAAAAATCAGTGCATCATTTATTGCTTCTCCTTTATGCTTCATAATAAATAAGTCTTTATCTACAGGGATTTTTCCTGACAGAATGAAATATTCAATTATTGTCCCACTACATAAAAAATGTGTTATAAATAATGTAGCAAATTTTAGACCAATCTCTTTATTACCTTCCTTTTCTAAAATCTTTGAAAAAGTTATCTACAAGAGACTACTTATGCATTTTCAAGCTAATAACATCCTTACTAACGATCAGTTTGGATTCAGAAATAAATTATCAACTACCAATGCCATATTTAAACTTACTAATATCATCTTGTCTACTTTAAATAATAAAAAGAAGTGCGGTGGCATATTTTTCGACCTAGAAAAAGCCTTTGATTGTGTGGACCATACAATTTTGTTATCTAAATTAAAATATTATGGAATAAAAGGTAGGATGCATTTATTGTTAGAATCATACCTTACTAATCGATATCAGAGAGTAAATTTAATAATATATTCTCTAAATGGGGAAAAATTACCAAAGGTGTTCCACAGAGATCGATTCTGGGTCCACTTTTGTTTTTGGTCTATAGTAATGACTTACCTACCTTCTTTTATCAAGCGCTTTGGCCCTCATAATACCTCAATAATTTTATTCGCTGATGATACAAGTGTATTAACAAATGATCTCAACTTCATGAATCTAGAAAACAAACTTTCAATTGCATTAAAATTAATGAATGAATGGTTTCATTCTAATATGCTTTTGCTGAATCCTGACAAAACTTGCTGTGTGAAATTCTCTGCAAAACAGGGTTACCTCGATAATCTAAATATTACCTATGTTAATAATAATTTACGTGAACAAAATGATGTAAAATTTCTAGGACTGATGCTGGATAACCTGGATAACGTGGAAAAAACACATTGAATCAATTATAATGAAACTGATTACAGCCTGTTATATTATCAGAAGATCTAAACAATTTCTAAATATTGATACCCTCAAAATAATTTATTTTGCCTATTTTCATTCTATAATGTCTTATGGCATGATTTTCTGGGGGAATTCATATCACAGTATGCGCATTTTTAGACTTCAAAAAAGAGTTATTAGAATTATGGTTGGTGTAGGTTACAAATGTCTTACCAAGGAAGCTCTGGATGGGCTCGGATACTTCAAAGTAGGA
>NW_019731567.1:281-417 GCF_002891405.2 Cryptotermes secundus | reverse complement strand
TAGGATATTGGTGGGAAAGCCAGAAAGAAAGAAAGAAACCACCAGATGGGTGGATAACTTTAAAATGGATCTTAGAGATATAGGATGGTGTGGTGTGAACTGGATTAATCTGCCTCAGTATACGGACCAGTGGAGG
>NW_019731567.1:0-144 GCF_002891405.2 Cryptotermes secundus | reverse complement strand
TCTTTAACTTTGAAATATCTTAGGGTTAAAATAATAACTATGTACACGAAACTTGAAATGTCTGCAGTATCTCGGGAAACGACTTATATTGAAGAATGTTTAATGCTGAAACTTGAAACTCTTGAAAATAAGAAGAAAAATGTT
>NW_019731566.1:0-1228 GCF_002891405.2 Cryptotermes secundus | reverse complement strand
TAGCTTTGCGTTGCTACCTTGCTAGGGTTGTGTTGCTAACTTTGTAGCTTTTCGTTGCTAGCTTGCTACCTTTCCTTTGTTGGCCGCTAGATTTGCGTTTCTAGTTTGATAGCTTGCTAGATTTGCGTTGCTAGCTTGCTAGCTTTGCATTGCTAGTTTTCTAAATTTGCGTTGTTACCTTTCTAGCTTTGCGTTGCTAGCTTGCTAGCTTTGCATTGCTAGCTTGCAAGATTTTCGATGCTTGTTTGCTAGATTTGCCTTGCTAGCTTGAAAGACTTCCGTTGCTATCTTGTTAGCTTTGCGTTTCTAGCTTGCTAGCTTTATGTTTCTATCTTGCTAGATTTGTGTTCCTTGCTTGCTTGCTTTGCGTTGCTTGCTTGCTTGATTTGAGTTTCTCGCTTTAGCTTTGCGTTGCTAGCTTGCTATTATTGCATTGCTATCTTGCTAGCTTTGCTTTGCTAGCTTGCTAGCTTCCCGTTGTTGGCTTGCTATCTTAGTGTTCCTAGCTAGTTAGCTTTGCGTTGCCAGCTTGCTAGGTTTGCGTTTTTAGCTTGCAAATTTTGCGTTGCTATCTTTCTAGCTTTGCGTTGCTAGCTTGCTAGCTTTATGTTTCTATCTTGCTAGCTTTGAGTTGCTACCTTACTAGCTTTGCGTTCCTAGCTTGCTTTGCGTTGCTTGTCTGTTTTGCGTTGCCTTCTTGCCTTCTTCCCTGCATGCTTGCTTTGCGTACATTTCTTGATTTATTTTCTTTGTGTTTCTTGCTTGCTTGCTTGCTATGCGTTGCTTGCTTGTTGACTTGCTTTGCTTCGTTTACTTTCATGCTCTCTTTGCGTTGCGTTGCTTGCTTTCTTTGCTTTGCTTGCTAGCTTAGTTTGCGGTTTTTGCTTGCTTGCTTGCTTTTCGTTGCTTGCTTGCATTGTGTTGATTGCTTGATTTCTAGTTTGCGTTCCTTTCTTTCTTCCTTGCTTCTTTGCGTTGCATTGCTTGGTTTCTTGCTTGTTTTGGGTAAATAGCTTGCTTGCTTACTTTGCGTTTGTTGCTTGCTAGAATTTTTCGTTGCAAGCTTGCTAGCTTTTATCGTTTCTAGCTTGCTATGTTTGCGTTGCTAGTTTGCTTTATTTTACGTTGCAGGCTTGCTAGTTTTGCATTGCAGCTTGCTAGCTTTGCGTTGCATACTTGCTTTCTTGCTTCGCGTTTCTTGCTTGCTAGATATAGTTGCTTGCGTGCT
>NW_019731565.1:0-780 GCF_002891405.2 Cryptotermes secundus | reverse complement strand
TACATCATTAGCCCTTCCCTTAATCCCGTAATGATTCAACTTTGAGAGCAAAATATCATAGTTGACACTATCAAAGGCCTTGTGAAGATAAGAAAAAACACCGTCAACAATTTCTTTTTTATGCTGCTCTAGCATTTCCATCAAAGAAACCACACACAACCTGCATGCCGACATATTCAGCCTAGTAAACTGTGCCATCTCACTTCAGTGTTATCACTATTTTGCCATGAGGAATATGTGAATACGTCATGAACATCTTGTGACATTATGAAGGCTCCATCACACAAGCACACAAATAAATCAAGACTAGAATTTGAAATATTTTATCTCTGAAACAGTGGTGAATTTAACTGTTTTTTTTTTCAATATACATATTCTGCACCAAATTATCTCTTCAACATCCTCCTGAAGTTTGAGTCATAGGAATTTGAATCATCATAATTTCTCACTGAGCAATAAGTAAATTCTGTAACTGCTAAATGATCATTAAGACAAATTATAAACTTCTATAATAATCTCCTGTCAGTCTTTCTTTCTATCATGTATAGTTGCCAAATAGTTGTCAAATTCCCAAATATGAGGCTGTTTTCCTGGGAAAATCTTACATTTAAAAGGGTAGTATTCTTCTGTGACTGTTGACAAAATGGGAAAGTCTTTCATGTGAAATACTAAACATAACTGTGATCACATCATGGAATGCTTCATGTAAACGAACTGTATACATTATAAGTTGCGAAATAATTTATTTTTACCCCATTTATTTTTGGTGGCAAGAGAAAG
>NW_019731564.1:0-950 GCF_002891405.2 Cryptotermes secundus | reverse complement strand
TGCTTGTCAAATTTATGTCCATAAAATGTAAACATTGGCAAAGCTAAAGATAAATGAAATTACAGCAAAATTTGTGAAGTGAAAGTATGAGAAGAAATAATTCATTGTAGCCTCTATATTTCTTAAGGCCTTCGGAAGTTGTAGGTATACAGGTGTACAAGAGTATGGGCTTATGAAGATCATATTATTGTATATCTAAAAACAATAAATAAATGCATTTTTTTTTTAATCACATAGTAGTGTGTTTATTAAATCAGACTTTTCAAAAACGTTGCAGTACTTGGTGTCCACAGGTATGTTTGGTGTTAACAGAGTGTTATTTTTTTTATCAGTGGCACACGAATGAAACAAAAATTAAAATGATAACATGCTTAGAATTTATGTTAGCAATGTTTTGCATCAAAATAACATTCTGTATCAGTCCAAACATCTTTAACTATCTCTGAGCTGCAATGATCATTTGCCCGGATATGCTCATAAATTTCAGTTTTTCCATAACATGGAAGGAGAAGAAGAAACTGAAATATTCTGATAAGATTGTGCACCATCACCTTTTAACAGCTTTTGCTGCTGTTGTATATGAAGAATTGCTAGGTTACTGGAAGGGGACAGAGCCCTGTTTCATAAGTCCCTCTGTTTAACATCCCTTGACCTTTTTTTTTTTTTTTGGGCCGCATGTTCACTCGCGCATGCACACACACACACACGCACGCATGCACGCAAAGTGTAGTTTGTGGAGCATTTGGACATCCATCTAAACAGGTTTGAAACACTGAAATACAGAAGTATTGCAATATTAATCCCAGACGTCCTTGAATTTGTGTGTAGTCTTCATATACGCTTCATTACAAGAGACACAGGTGAATTTTGTTTATTGTTATTATTCTTAGGAGGGGGGTGGGGGAGTGAGACTGAGGCCACTACTAGCCTATTGTACCAGCCCCAGACGA
>NW_019731563.1:0-602 GCF_002891405.2 Cryptotermes secundus | reverse complement strand
AAAGCTAGGAAGATAGCAACGCAAATCTAGAAATCTAGCAACCTATCTAATCAAGGTTAGCAAGCTATCAACGCCAAGCTATCAAATTAGCAACGCAAAGATAGCAAGTTATAAACGGAACGTTAGCAATGTAGCAACGCAAAGCTAGCAAGCTAACCAAGAAAATCTAGCAATCTAGAAACGCGAAGCTGGCAAGCTAGCAGGAAAACTGTCAAGCTACTAACGCAAAGCTAGCAAGCTAGCAATGCATTGCTGGCAAGCTAGGAACGCAAAGCTGGCAAGCTAGCAAACAAAGGTGGGAAGCTAGCAACGCTAAGCTGGCAAGCTAACAAAGCATATCTAGCAAGTTAGCAGCGGAAAGCTAGCAGGCTAGCAACGAAAAGCTAGCAAGTTAGCAAGCTAGCAACGCAAATCTAGCTCTCTAGAAAGCAAAGCTAGCAAGCTAGCATCGCCAAGCTAGCAAAGTAGGAACGAAAACCAATCAAGCTGGCAACGCAAACTAGCAAGTTAGAAACGCAAGGCTAACAAGTTAGCAACGCAAATCTAGGAAGCTAGCAAACGCAATGCTAGCATGCAAGAAACGCAAAGCTAGCAACCTAGCA
>NW_019731562.1:0-430 GCF_002891405.2 Cryptotermes secundus | reverse complement strand
CCATCGATGTATCGAATGTAAGCAAGAAGTTGTGCCTGGCCGCTATTATCGGTGGACTCTTCGACCTGAAGCGAGAACTTCCGACTGCTGTTGATTTGCTCCTTCATAATGGCTTCAATGTCACTGGACATGTCAATAACTCGGCGACTGATTGTGTCGGCACAGAGAGGAATTGTTGAAATTTCACTAGCAGCTTCTGACCCCAGGACTATTTTCACCATCTCTTTACAAGCAGGCATTAACAACGTTTCAGCTATAGTGTGTGGTCTTTTGGCTTGAAAAATTAAGTAGTCTAATAGCAATAGAAAATAGCAAGACTAACTAGCAACCACAATTTTCGAACTACTTCAGAGTACAGCTGTGGCAGAACTGAAACAATTGCAAGACGCGGGATCTCTACTCTTCAAAAGGAAGAAGTGACACTATACCG
>NW_019731561.1:0-627 GCF_002891405.2 Cryptotermes secundus | reverse complement strand
AAGAAAATTAAAAAATGAGGTTCTTCATGATTTGTATTTTTCACCAAATATTATTAGGGTGGTGAAGGCAAGGAAGACATGTCCATAGTACACACAGCAAACACTGAGGTAATGAGAAATGCATACAAAATTTTAGTCAGAAAATCTGAAGAATGCGGACTGTTGGGAATGTTATAATATGTAACACTGTGCTTACCATTAGGAAGGTCAAAACTATATATGAGGTACGGCTAGAAAGTTCTACAAATGGCCACATTGCAGAACTGCTGTCACACCCTGTCTCAAACCTGTTGGTGCATGTTGTAACATGCTTCTTCAACTGTAGTTTCAGTGGTCATGGATTTTTGTGTGTTTCATGCTATGAAATTATATCGATAATGTAAATTTGTGTGAACACTGCATTAATTTAAAATTTCTTGTGACAATGAAGAAAAGGCCCACCAGAAATTACAGATTCTTAGAAGATTCTTGATACCCATTGAGGAATGACTATGAGAGTGATAGCATAAGATCTGATGACGGGTAAAGGTTGTGTTTCTCAAATTTTAACCACCTGTCCAAAAATGGAAAGTTTTGTGTTAAGAATATTGTGACGTGTTGCGCAATGGTAATAGGCAGGTCAACATC
>NW_019731560.1:0-527 GCF_002891405.2 Cryptotermes secundus | reverse complement strand
ACCTATGTCTTTCCTTCTTCAATACTTATCCGCAACAGAACGCTGTTTTTATTCGGTTTTGTACACAACACATGTACTATAACGAACATTATCATTTGTCATACTAAATGTTGTCGAATCAATATTGTGACATGTTGCGCAACGAGGTACCCCTACCTCCCCAGCGGCACTTGGCGGTAACGTAGGGCTAACGTAATAGGTGAGTCATCACCCCGCCACTCTCCCCGCGGTGACGTCACGAGCGGAGCCGAAGTGAGCCGAGCGGAGCCGAAGTTAGTCGAGCCCCCGCAACCTGGTAGCTATGCAACGCGAGTCAACAGCGGTGACGTAACAGGATGACGTGGCACTCATTACGCAACAGGCAAGCACTGCGGCTATATAAGTGAGCTGCACAGCGGCTGCGAGTCAGTTGAAACGTAAAAGTCACCGAGTTAGTTGGAACGTAACAGTCGCCTAGTCGACTTGTAATGTGACAGTCGCCAAGTGTGTTATCAACAGTTCTCCAGCCAGCGGACTACAGTTGGAGT
>NW_019731559.1:0-1267 GCF_002891405.2 Cryptotermes secundus | reverse complement strand
AAGCCTGGGCTACAGACCTCACAGTGGTGGCAGAACCTGCGCCAGTCACAGACGTAGTACGACTGGGACCATCTACTCCTACCCCACGGAAGCCTCATCTGGAAACCCTGGGCGACTCTCGGGTGATATGTGGAAACATGCCCTCGTGAAATCTGTGATGAGCGAACAATCGACGGGGAAGTATCCTTCTAGGCAGTGCCGTGTGAGTGCTGTGCACAAGAAACGAAGCAAGACTTCCTACGTCTGCAAGTTCTGCGTCATGCCTCTTCACAGAGGGGAATGTTTCCAGAAATATCACACTCTGCAGCACTTCTAGGAGCTCTGGTAAGTATTCTACAAAAATTTTAGTTCATAAAAATAATTAGGAGATTTTATATTAATTTTTAAAGTGAACAGTGTACAAGTTAGGGTAGTAGGTTTAAAAACGCCGGTCCCCAGGGTGATTTAAATATTTAAATCACTGGTCCGTGAAGTGTTAAAGCTGGAAATTTCTTGACCAACTGAGTAATATAAATTTTGAAGGAAGACTTTGCATACATGGAGTTAGTATTTGTTTAAATCTATTTATTCTATGGTTCCTTTCAAGATTATTATTTCTCTCTCACATCCAAAGAAGAGGCACTTTTATCTAATCAATGAGAATGTAGTTGTAGTAAAATAATATTTACTAACACTGTCTAAGATAGTAAACTTGTACATGCTGAAGATATACACACATAATCCTAACTTTACAAAAGTTTACCTTTTATTACGAATTCCCCCAGCTTGGCTTGGCTTGGCATCTGAACATGTACTCACTCATCCAAGATTCCTTTCTGCATAAAGTGAACTCAGAAACAAATGAATGCAATGTTGCCGGGTCTGTTCACTTTACAGTCTGGTCTGGGGTCCATCTTTTATAAGATAATGCTATTTCCTTAATACCCTATTAAGTATGACTTATAAAAGTAAAAGACTTATAACTACTGATAGCGCTACCAAAAAAGGCTCTAGGAACCCCCTGTTACTGGTGCTGATGGCTGAAAGAACAGGACAGTAATGACTGGGTGCAAAATTCTGAACTGTATCAGAAGTTCACTTGCAGGATCTAGGGTTCTCACAGAAATGGTTATGAACTTGTTGACTTTATATTTAAAGCTTATTAAAAGAACATTCTCTCTGCATATCAAATCTAATAAATGCTTCCACCTGAGCTACTGTATGAGAGAAATGAGCTGTAAACGAACTTCTTTAAGATGAAATATGCAGCTCCCTTATTCACCTTTAT
>NW_019731558.1:670-752 GCF_002891405.2 Cryptotermes secundus | reverse complement strand
TCTCACCTGTTAATGCTAACTTTAATTTTTCTTGGAATTATTAATTTATTGCCATTATATAGACCGTCTTATTTTGTATTTT
>NW_019731558.1:0-175 GCF_002891405.2 Cryptotermes secundus | reverse complement strand
GTACAGGTTGTTGTGATCAAGGAACCTGCTGCTCACTGTAATGCTGTTCTGTTTCTGTTATGTAGAGGCCTCGGATTGCATCTGGTTATATGGGTTAAACATCTGTTTGTTTAGGTGTCCTTGAGCTGGTCATATTTGTTGTGCTGTGGTTGGCCATCAACACAACAAATTCCCG
>NW_019731557.1:0-1266 GCF_002891405.2 Cryptotermes secundus | reverse complement strand
TACATATTTTAATTCTTTTAGGCAGAATGACTATTAAAACGAGGGGTGACGAAGAAGGATATCCAGATCCCAAGAGACCCAGAGTGGTTGCCTGCGAGGATACATACGAAACCTCTGAATCGCTTGGTAATAGCACACGTAGTGCACTTTCATATTGGTTCTAAATGACAAAGGGTNGGGGATGATAAGGATGATGATGTCCTGGTCACAGTTAGCGACAAACACCTTCTGTGGGAGGTGGTTGAGCTATTAAATGATCTTAAATTGTGAATATCTAGTTATGTAAACAGAAACCAATATTCTGCTATTTTTCTAGAACACTCAGATATATCAGACCTAGTTGGAAGTTGAATGATTAAAAGAAATGATGTCCCTGTGTTTAATTAGTTAAGCACTATGCCATAAAGACATGGGAGAGTGGAGGTATATTTCCACCATTCTTGACCTTAGCACCAGATGGAGGTGAGCAGTCAGCTTCACTCTCCTCCTGCTTTACCATCAGTAGAGATTGCAGAAGTGGTGTATTACATCAACTTCCACTCTTCAGAGAGCTTAAAATACTGGAATATTCAGAGGACCCAGTATGAGTGTACTCAGTGTCAGTGTGATGGAAGAAATAGCAGGCAGTTCATATGTTTGGTGTTGAGCTACCAGACATGCCAGATAGACAGGAGCGTAGCTTTGCTTGGCAGCATTACAGGGCAGATTACATGGCTGTTATGTAACGATAACATCAGGAAAAATAGGTGTGTGCTTGCTTTGAATTTCCTCGTGGAAAGCACACCACTCATGTTAGTTCCTTATGTTTCCAACATGTCAGTTCCAAACGCGATGCATTAAGAAATAAAGCCTGCAAGAGTGAACAAAATTTCTTATAAATTAAGAATATAAAATCAGATAAGGGATTCTCACAAGTATTACTCGCACACTTTCCTTTTGCTGCAGTTTGAGTATCTGATGCAATAACTGGATACCCCCCATAGTACATATGCATAATGAACCCAGTAGAATGATAATAGAAATTGGGCTTTGTTCAGGCTATTCATGCTGTGTTTTTATTATTATTATTATTTGTTTAAATTTGAGACAGTATTTTGGACACTTGAATCTGCCTCCATCCTCAGATAGGCCTAAATCTAATCCATTCGCCCTGTTACTAGAGCGAACACAAGGCAGAGAATATAAACCAGATTTTACATAAACCATCTGTGGAAGGAGGACACAGGCAGCATACAGTTTGCCATCAGTTGCTATAAAAGAAATCCA
>NW_019731556.1:0-1112 GCF_002891405.2 Cryptotermes secundus | reverse complement strand
GGAACGGATTAAGTTAGTAATTATGCCTTTAACAGACCTATGGATTGGAGCCCTTTTTGAGAAACTGATTATTGCCCAGATGGTGAAGAATCCTCTCCTCTCCCTCTTATGAACCCCACTGGTTCGCTATGGGGTGCATAAATTTCCCCCACTGGAACTCCTCCTGAATTTGGTCTGTACCATAACGCGCTATTTATTTAAGGTTCGTTTTAATAATACCTTATCACGTCTGGTGCCCATTAATCCGAAACAAGAGTAGCCCAAACAATCTGCTTTGTATTGTAAAGTAGAGTGAGTCGTAGCACTCACCAGGACAAGAGAATACAAAGTGTCTTGCTGGTGTGCATGCCCCCACGAAGCTAGGCTGTTCGTGCCCTGGCGATATGCAGTAACCGTGGGATACTGGGCATGACATGTGGTCTGAGTCTGGCCTGTGGTGCTGGATTAGTATCTCCAGCATTCTTGGGTGGAAACTCACGATGCTTGTCTATTTTTTATTTTTCTTTCCTGCCTTCGTTTTGCTTTCCTTTGCCCTCTTTCTTCCATTTACTGTATTTATGTTTCTCGTTTTCTTCTTTACATTCTTCCTCTCTCTCTCTGTTTTTTATTCTTTTCACCACCTTCCTTTACTTTATTTCTGACCTTTTGTCTCGTTTATCTCATTTATTTAGTGATGTCTTTTGTGTCTTTCAGCTTTCTTTCTCGCTGTCATGTATGTTTCTTTCATTCCCTCTTTTTCTACACCTCAGCATTTCATTCACTACTCCACTTTTTGATTGTTTCCCTGCCCAAGGTCTAATAAAATGGTTGGCTTGACGTATTATTGTTTACCCGTGGGTGCCACATTGTAAGGAAGGCAGCTGAGAGGTAGAGGTCCCACAGATACGCAATCACGAACACGGCCGAGGCAGCGAGTCCTTGTCATTCATCACGGTTTTCACTGTATGCAGAATATGATTTATTTCCTTGCTCCTTCTGCTTGCTCTCTTGGCTGAGAAATCCTCCACTGCCGCGAAATGTTGGACACCTGTTCATTGCTCCATGTTGAAAGTATGGAAGATCTTTCATCGCGCCTCGAGCAGGTTCACCTTGGAGCAGACAGTCCTCTCAGA
>NW_019731555.1:0-881 GCF_002891405.2 Cryptotermes secundus | reverse complement strand
GCTAGCAACGCAAAGCTACCAAGTTAGCAACGCAAAGGTAGCAAGTAAACAAAGCAAAGCTAGCAGGCTACAACGCACAGCTAGCAAGTTAGCCACCCAAATCTAGCAAGCTAGCAAGCTAGAAACGGTAAGCTAGCAAGCTATCAACGCAAAGCTAGCAAGCAAGAAACGCAAAACAAGCAAGCAACGCAAAGCTAGCAAGCTAGCAACGCAAAGCTAGCAAGCTAATAACTCAAATCTAGCAATCTAGGAACTGAAAGCTAGCAAGGTAGCAACGCAAAGCTAGCAAGCTATCAACGCAAAACTAGCAAGCTAGCAACGCAAAGCTAGCAAGCTAATAACTCAAATCTAGCAATCTAGGAACTGAAAGCTAGCAAGGTAGCAACGCAAAGCTAGCAAGCTATCAACGCAAAACTAGCAAGCTAGCAACGCAAAGCTAGCAAGCTAATAACTCAAATCTAGCAATCTAGGAACTGAAAGCTAGCAAGGTAGCAACGCAAAGCTAGCAAGCTATCAACGCAAAACTAGCAAGCTAGCAACGCAAAGCTAGCAAGCTAATAACTCAAATCTAGCAATCTAGGAACTGAAAGCTAGCAAGGTAGCAACGCAAAGCTAGCAAGCTATCAACGCAAAACTAGCAAGCTAGCAACGCAAAGCTAGCAAGCTAATAACTCAAATCTAGCAATCTAGGAACTGAAAGCTAGCAAGGTAGCAACGCAAAGCTAGCAAGCTATCAACGCAAAACTAGCAAGCTAGCAACGCAAAGCAAGCAAGATAGCAACGCAAAGCTAACTAGATAGCAACACAAAACTAGCTAGCTAGCAACGCAAAGCAATGAAGATAGCAACGCAAAACTAACAAGCTAGCAAAACAAAACTACC
>NW_019731554.1:0-705 GCF_002891405.2 Cryptotermes secundus | reverse complement strand
CTGTAGACAATGACTTATTAAATATGTAAGTTAATGATGATGATAATATGGTGCACTTGCTTTTATTAATTTGGTAGTGATTCCATCGTATCCACAAGCTGCTTTAAGTTTTATAGATCTTATTATCTCTTCTATTTCATTGCTGTTAGTTGCTTTTAATACCAATTTCTGAGATGGTTTTGGAAATGAAGTGTATAAATAATCCATGAACTTCTTATCTGTTTCCACAGTATTATTTGTCCATTTCTTCGTAGAATTGCTTATATCTAAAAAAGTTATTAAACGATCTTACTATATTTTTGTAGTCCTGAGTGATATTACCCTTTATATTTAAACAAGTCACCCTAGTAGAAGCGTGGCTATTTCCAGTCATGTATTTTATAATTTTCCAGGTTGTTCTTGTTTTATTATTGGAAGTTCTTATGACTTTGTTCAGATATAACTTTTTTGCTGTTGAGATAACTCTACTTAATATCTTGCAGTACATTTTATAGTGTTCTTTTAATGTAGAATCATTATTGCTCTTAATTTTTATATAGAGCTCCCTTTTTTTATTACATGATTTTATAATTCCTGGGGTTATCCATGATTTATTAGCATCTATACTTTGTGATTTTGTGATCTGAAAACACGAATTTAGAATCCTAAGGTAAGTATTTAAAAAAGTTATTAAACATTGTATCCACATCACTATCTACAAAAATA
>NW_019731553.1:0-1535 GCF_002891405.2 Cryptotermes secundus | reverse complement strand
ATCAAATTCCGGCAGAACTGAGGTGAGGTGAAATATTACGTTCTATCATTCACAATCTAATTGTTTCTATATGGCATAAGGGAAAATTGCCTGATCAGTGGAAGGAGCCTATTATTTTACCACTTCGCAAGAACGGTGATATTATCTGCAGTGATTATAGGGGGATATCACTGCTATCAACTTCATACAAAATTTTATACAATGTTCTTCTCTCGAGGTTAAGTCCATATATGGATGAAATTACTGGGTATCATCAGTGTGGGTTTCGACGTAACAGATCAACTACAGGTCAGATCTTTTGCATTCGTCAGATATTGGAGAAGAATGGGAGTACGATGAGACAGTACATCAGCTATTTGTAGACTTCAAGAAGCCTATGATTTATTTATGAGGGAAGAATTGCACAATATTCTGATAAAGCTTTTGGTACCCGTGAAACTGATTAAAGCGTGTTTAAATGAAACGTATAGTACAGTCCGTGTAGGTAAACATTTGTCTGATAAATTTCCTATCCAGAATGTTCTAAAACAAGGAGATGCTTTATCGCCACTCCTTTTCAACTTTGCCTTAGAATATGCCATTAGGAAGGTCCAGGGAAACCAGGTGGGACTGAAATTAAACGGGACACATCAGCTGTTGGCCTATGCCGATGATGTGAATCTACTGGGTGATAATGTACATACCATAAAGAAAAACACACAAACTTTAATTGACGCAAGTAAAGAGGTTGGTGTAGAAGTAAACACAGAGAAAACTAAGTATATGTTGCTGTCTCGTCACCAAAATGCAGGGCAAAATCATAACATAAAGATAGGAAACAGCTGTTTTGAAGATGTGATACAGTTAAGATATTTGGGAAGGACTATAAAAAACCAAAACCTGATTCAGGAGAGAATTAAGAGGTGATTGAACTCGGGTAATGCTTGCTACCATTCAGCTCAGAACCTTTTGTCTTCTCGTCTGCCGTCAAAAAACATAAAAATTAGAATATACAAAAGTATAATTTTGTATGTGGTTGAGTATGGGTGTGAAACTTGGTCTCTGACATTAAGGGAGAAACATAGACTTAGGGTGTTTGAGAAAAGGGTGCTGAGGAGAATATTTGAACAGAAAGGAGTTGAAGTGACGGGAGTTTGGAGAAACCTGCATAATGATTATTGGTGGGAAAGCCATAAGGAAAGAGACCACTGGGAAGAACAAGGCGTAGGTGCGTGGAAAATATTGAAATCGATCTCAGAGAGATAGAATGGGATGACATGTATTGTATTGATCTGGCTCAGGATAGTGCCAATTGGAGGGTTCTTGTGAACACATTATTAAAATTTAGGGTTCCATAAATGCTTGGTATTGTATTGATCTGGCTCAGGATAGTGCCAATTGGAGGGTTCTTGTGAACACATTATTAAAATTTAGGGTTCCATAAATGCTTGGAAGTTCTCGAGTAGCAGCACGATTGGCAGCCTCTGAAGAACTACTCAGGTCAGTGAGTGAGTGAGTGAGTGAATTCCGAATCTTGAGGGATAGCCAGGTTACGA
>NW_019731552.1:290-412 GCF_002891405.2 Cryptotermes secundus | reverse complement strand
TAACGACGCCAAGCTAGCAAGGTAGCAACGCAAACCGATCAAGCTAGCAACGCAAACTAGCATGTTAGCAACGAAAGGTTAATAAGCTAGCAACGCAAAGTTAGCAAGCTATCAAAGCAAAG
>NW_019731552.1:0-156 GCF_002891405.2 Cryptotermes secundus | reverse complement strand
TAGCAAGCTAGCAACCGAATGATAGCAAGCTAGCAACTCAAAGCTAGCTAGCTAACAACCAAAGAGAGCAAGCTAGCAAAGCAAAGCTACCAAGCTAGCAACGCAAACTACGCAGCTAGGAACGCAAAACTAGAAAGCTATCAACGCAAACAAGCA
>NW_019731551.1:0-1437 GCF_002891405.2 Cryptotermes secundus | reverse complement strand
TCTAGCTATGCGTTGCTATCTTGCTAGATTTGCGTTGCTAGCTAGCTAGAATGCTAGATTTGCGTTGCTAACTTGATAGCCCTGCGTTGCTAGCTTGCTAGCAAGGGGTTGCTAGCTTGCTAGTTTAGCGTTGCTAACTAGCTATCTTTGCGTTGCTAGCTTTTTAGCTTTGCGTTGCTAGCTTGCTAGCTTTGCGTTGCTAGCTTACTAGCTTTGCGTTGCTAGCTTACTAGCTTTGCGTTGCTAGCTTACTAGCTTTGCGTTGCTAGCTTACTAGCTTTGCGTTGCTAGCTTACTAGCTTTGCGTTGCTAGCTTACTAGCTTTGCGTTGCTAGCTTGCTAGATTGCTAGATATGCGTAGTAGTTTGCTAGTTTTGCGTTGCTAGCTTTCTAGATTTGCGTTGCTAGTTTGCTAGATTTACGTTGCTATCTTGCTAGCTTTGCGTTGCTAGCTTGCTAGCTTTGCGTTGTTAGCTTGCTAGTTTCGATTTGCTAGCTTGCTAGCTTTGCGTTGCTAGCTTGCTAGCTTGCTAGATTTGCGTTGCTTGCTTGCCAGGTTTTCGTTGCTAGCTTGCTAGTTTTGCTTTGGTAGCTTGCTAGCTTTGCGTTTATAGCTTGCTATTTTTGCGTTGCTAGCTTGTTAGGTTCCAGTTGCTAGATTGCTAGCTTTGCTTTTCAAGCTTGATAGCTTTGCTTTGCTATCTTGCTTGATTTGCGTTGCTTGCTTTGCAATTCTTGCTGCTAAGTTTGAGTTGCTAGCTTGCTATCTTTGCGTTACTTGCTTGGTAGCTTTGCGTTGCTAGCTTGATAGGTTGCCGTTGCTAATTTGCTAGCTTTGTTATGCTATCTTGCTAGCATTTCGTTGCTCGCTTGCTAGCTCTGCGTTCCTAGCTTGCTAGATTTCTAGATTTGCGTTTCTAGCTTGCTAGCTATATATTGCTAGATTGATAGCTTTGCGTTGCAAGCTTTGCGTTGCAATCTTGCTAGCTTTGCGTTGCTAACTCCCTAGCATTGCGTTGGTAGTTTGCTAGCTTTGCGGTTCTAGCTTTGCTAGCTTGGTAGATTTGCTTCTCTAGGTTGCTAGGTTTGCGTTTCTAGCTTGCTAGCTATATATTGCTAGATTGATAGCTTTGCGTTGCAAGCTTTGCGTTGCAATCTTGCTAGCTTTGCGTTGCTAGCTTGTTAGCTTGATTAATTTGCGTTGCTAGTTGCNCTTGCTAGCTTTGCGTTGCCTCCTTGCTAGCATTTTGTTGCTAGCTTGCTAGCTTTCCGTTGCTAGCTTACTAGCTTGCTAGATATGCGTTGCTATGTTGCTAAGTTTGCGTTGCTAGCATGCCAGCTTTGCGTTGCTAGCTTGCAAATTTTGCGTTGCTATCTAGCCTGGTTTGCGCATCTAGCTTGCCAGCTTTGCGTTGCTAGCTTGCCAGCATTGCGTTG
>NW_019731550.1:0-404 GCF_002891405.2 Cryptotermes secundus | reverse complement strand
ACATGAGCAACAACAGGACTGGAACGGGTAAAAACTAGAAGTGAGGAAATAAACAATTTTAGTTGTAAGATGTAAGTTTCGAAAGTCTGAGAAAATGTATTGGAGTCAAAGAATGAGACAACAAGGCACTTTGCATTGTCAGGACATTTGAGTATTGTCTCAATAACTGTGAGAACTTTCATTTCTGTTATTTTAGGATTTACTGAATGGTACTGTTTGCAGGCAAGGGAGCGAAAGCCACCTAAATTTTCAGATGTGTTGTACCTGGTAAGCCTCTTGCTATTGCTGCCAGCGGTGGACCATGCGGTCAATTAAGGTATTGTCTATTTACATTTAGTGTGATTTTTTTTAGATTTAAACATTTGTGTGTGGAAATGACGGAGAAACGGCAGTAAGACGAAATG
>NW_019731549.1:0-798 GCF_002891405.2 Cryptotermes secundus | reverse complement strand
CACAGGTCTAAGGCGCAAATCTAACCTACCATAACCTAACATAACTTAAAACAACCTAACCTACCCTAACTTGACGTAACCTATCCTAACATAACCTAACCTAACTTGACGTAACCTAACCTAACCTAACCTAACCTAACCTAACTTGACGTAACCTAACCTAACCTAGCCTAGCCTCGCCTCGCCTGGTCTCACTTTGCCTCACGTCAAGTTAGGTCAGGCCACGTAAAGTCACGCTTTGAAACGTCAAATCACTCCAAGTCATGCATTATCATATCAAATCACGCCAAGTTACACCAAGTCATGTGAAATCACGCCAAGTCACGGGTAATGACGTCATGTCACACCAAGTAACGTCAAGTCACGCCAATTCAAGTCAAATCAGGCCAAGTCGTGTAATCACAAGTCACGCAAAGTCACGCAAAGTCACGTCATGTCAAATCACGTCACCTCACCTCACCACACCGCAATTCACCCCACCTCACCTAATAAAAGAGAAGGGACGTGTACGGCTCAGTTACTGATTGAAGCGCATATGTCTACGGCGCAAAACTAACCTACCATAACCTAACATAACTTAAAACAAACTAACCTAACATAACTTGACGTAACCTAACCTAACTTAGCCTAGCCACGCCTCGCCAGGTCTCACTTTGCCTCACGTCAAGTTAGGTCAGGCCACGTAAAGTCACGCTTTGTAATGTCAAATCACTCCAAGTCATGCAGTATCACATCAAATCACGCCAAGTTAGGCCAAGTCACGTCAAATCACGCCAAGTCACGAGTAATGACGTCATG
>NW_019731548.1:0-854 GCF_002891405.2 Cryptotermes secundus | reverse complement strand
GTTAGCTTGCTAGCTTTGCGTTTCTATCTTGCTAGCTTTGCGTTGCTAGCTTGCTATCTTTGCGTTGCTAGCTTGCTATCTTTGCGTTGCTAGCTTGCTATATATGCATTGCTTGCTTGCCAGCTTTTCGTTGCTAGTTTGTTAGCTTTACGTTGCTAGCTTGCTATCATGATAGATTTGCGGGGCTATCTTGCTAGTTAGGCTTTGCTATCTTTCTAGCTTTCCTTTGCTAGCTTGCTAGCTTGCTAGACATTCGTTGCTAGCTTGGCAGCTTTGGGTTTATATCTTGCCAAAGTTTTCGTTTCTAACTAGCCAGATATGCGTTGCTAGCTTGCCAGCTTTGAGTTGCTAGCTTGCTAGCTCTCTTTGCTAGTTTGCTAGCTTGGTAGATATGGGTTGCTAGCTTGCTAGCTCTGCGTTGCTAACTTGATAGATTGCTAGATTTACGTTGCAATCTTGATAGCTTTTCTTTGCTCTCTTACTATATTTGGGTTGCTAGCTTGATAGTTTTAGTTTGCTAGGTTGCTAGCTTTGCGTTGCTAACTCCCTAGCTTTGCGTTGCTACATTGCTAATTTCCGTTGCTAGATTTCTAGCTTGCTACATTTGCGTTGCTAGCATTTTAGCTTGATAAATTTGCGTTGCTAACTTGCTAGCTTTGCGTTGCTAGCTTGCAAGCTTTGCGTAGACTTCTTGCTTGCTTTGCGTCTCTTGTTGGCTATACTTCGTTGCTAGCTTCCTAGCTTTGCGATACTAAATACCTAGCTTTGCGTTGCTAGCATCGTAGCTTTGCGTTGCTACCTTGCTAGTTTGGCTTTGCGTTGCTAGCTTGCTAGCTTTGCGTTGCTAGCTTCCT
>NW_019731547.1:0-379 GCF_002891405.2 Cryptotermes secundus | reverse complement strand
ATAGCAAGCTAACAAGGCAAAGCTAGCAAGCTAGCAAAGCAGATCTAGCAAGATTTCAATCCAAAGCTACCAAGCTAGCAAAGCAAAGCTAGCAAGCTAGCAACGCAAAGCTAGGAAGTTACCAACGCAAAGCTAGCAAGCAAGCAACGCAAAATTACCAAGCTAGCAACTAGTAGCTAGCAAGTTAGCAACGCAAAGCTAGCAAGCAAGAAACGCAAAGGAAACAAGCAAGCAAGCAAAGCAAAACTAACAAGATAGCAACGCGAAGCTAGCAAGATAGAAACGGGAAGCTAGCAGGCTAGAAACGCAAATCTAGCAAGCTAGCAAGGAGAAATAGCAAGCTAGCAACGCAAAAATAACAGGCTAGCAAAGCTAGCAA
>NW_019731546.1:0-526 GCF_002891405.2 Cryptotermes secundus | reverse complement strand
GGCAACGTATAAGGAGTCTAATGCACTACGCACGAATCGAATATCATTCTTTTTGTTACATCATTGGCGTTTTCTTCTTCACATCTCTGTTGAAATGCGGCCCTCCCTCTGCAATGCATAACACGTGTTTAATTAATATAATCCTGCTTTTAATGTTTGGCTATATTGTCTCGTGTATCTAAGTGTTGTATTTCTGTACTTACGTGTTTCTTTGATATGTTGTTTTCTTGATTGTACGTATCAGATGTCCCTTTACCTTCTCTATATTGATTTTTGTGTGATTGCTCTCGCATATATATTTTTTTAGGTACCGAGTGTACTGCTACCTATCGTAAAGCTCATGCACTCTTTGGAATATAGGGTTGTGCACTTCGATGTGTGTGTGTATCGTTCATATGTAAATTGTTTCTGGTAATTTTCTAAATGTGATATTTTTTCTAGGGTGCTCAAATATAATATGCTATTATACGACACAGAACCCACAAGAGCATGTATATTGTTTCCGGTGTTCGGAATCTTTAAGTTT
>NW_019731545.1:0-485 GCF_002891405.2 Cryptotermes secundus | reverse complement strand
CAACCAAATGTGTCTCTGATGGTCAGTAAGTCTGGGTTCCCCCATCATATACATTGGCGTAGTACAGTATGTTATGTGTGTATATATATATACACGAGGGCAGTGACTCGTATCCAGCCAGTCAGTTTATGAAACCCTGTATTCCCACCAGACTGAAGCAAAGCTCATCTTCTTCCAAGAAATGTATTTTTGCAGTATCTGTGTCCAGTTCAATTACTGCTACATAAGTAACTCCAGGGAGCTGAGTTAGTAATCATTAACCCTTTAGCGTGGGCATTTAAATATTGCTGTTGTGGGGCCTTCTGTGGTAGTATTTTTTAATTGCGCATTTAAATTTTGCTCTAAATTATATTATGTATCATAACTTTTGAACTATATGAGGTATAATTATGAATTTTTAACTGAAATAATCTTAAAATGGTTTTATAATCTTACCTTATAATATTGTGACATGTTGACCCCTACCTCCCCAGTGGTGCGTGGCG
>NW_019731544.1:0-425 GCF_002891405.2 Cryptotermes secundus | reverse complement strand
GCAAGCTAGCAACGCAAAGCTACGAAGCTAGCAACGCAAAGCTAGGTAGGTACCAACGCAAATCTAGCAAGATAGCAAGCTAGTAACGCAAAGTTAGTAATTTAGCAAAGCATACTAGCAAGCTACCAACGCATATCTAGCAATCCAGCAAGTTAGCAACGCAAAGCTAGCAATCTAGCAACGCAAATATATCAAGCTAACAACGCAAAGTTGGCAAGCTAGCAACGTAAAGCTAGCAAGCTAACAAAGCTAACCTGGTAAGTTTACAACGCAAATCAAGGATCCTAGCAAGCTAGTACGCAAAACTAGCAAGCTAGGAACGCAAAGCTATCAAGCTAGCAACGCAAAGATACCAAACTAGCAACCGAAAAATCGTAAGTTTGCAACGCAAAGCCAGCAAGCTAGCAACGAAAGCTATCAAATTA
>NW_019731543.1:3504-3798 GCF_002891405.2 Cryptotermes secundus | reverse complement strand
ATTATAAGGGCATAGAAATCCGGTCCCTAGTTATCATGCAAGAGACAACTGCTGAAGCAGCGCCACGAATTAGGCCACTGTCGCGAACTGTTGCTTCTTCCCCGAATTCACGATCATCCAGTCCTTTCACGCAGTTGGCCATAAATAACCAAGAAACGAACACTGATATGAGGGTAACCCTAACCTTGAATTGCGTGTATAGTCTGACACTGGCCTCGCCTGACCTAAATAACAGATTTCTTGTGGAGGGCTTTTAGCGGACGCAGGAGAGCAGGCGCACTGGGGTGGGGTGGC
>NW_019731543.1:0-2625 GCF_002891405.2 Cryptotermes secundus | reverse complement strand
GGTGGGAAGCCATCGACTAACCACTTGAGCTGTGGCATGGCCCGGACTGTAGTAACTACCAGTTGAAGAGCCATTTATTTTAAACACACCATTCTCACTTATGTCCCACTTTGAGCAGTCAGATACCCAGACCCTTGAAGACAATCCCTGTTACTACACAGAACTATTAGGCTTATTTTTTACTCTATCCATCATCTGGTATTCATTCATTAATCAGTAATCTGTCAGACGATAGGTCCACAGTCTAGAGCTTTCTCCTTCAAATAAGAATATCCTCTTCTGTCCCCAAGGTTATTCAGCATCTTCTTACGTCTTCTTCCTCATCTTCTGGTTCGCATACATGGTATCTCTGTTTTTGGAAAGAGACTATCCAGGAAAAGTGATAATGTGGTAGTTTTTCCATTTGCTTTCCACATCGCAGTACAGCAGCCGTTCAAACCACTCTGGTCACACCTGTTGCTATACGAACTTGAACCATCTCTAGCATCATTTGCTCTGTGCTTCAAGTCGCTGCTGATGACGCTGCTTCTGGCATCAGTTTTTGGTTTTTGGTGTGTCTCTTCGTCTGATGCCTGCACTTTGACGTGTTCAGCAAGGGAGGCCCTGCCAGTAGCAACGCTACCGCTGGTATAGCTCTCAGGGTCCTTGGCATACTCAAGCTCCCCTCACCACGATAAGGTGGAGACACCAACGAGGGGGTTCTGATATATAGGAGACAAAAAACCACAACGTTTCTTAGATTGGATCTGTCTCCATCCTTAGATGGATAGGGCAGAATAAACCTCAGTTAGACCCGTTACAAAGAGCTAGTCTCAATCACTGGATATACCAGACGATGGGTAGAGTCCAAAATAAGCCTAACAGTTCTGTACAGCATACACCATCGTCAGAATCCTTTCAAGCCCTGTTACTACAGTTTACAATTTTCTTTCAATTTATTTCTCCCTGAATGCTTCTCCATTTCTCATAAACTTTCAGTAAGGTTTAAGATAATATTCTTGATGTCTTTCGCATCGTCACATACGGTTCGTGTCCTGCACTCTATCAATTTTAAACACCTAATCCCTTCTGTTTCTTTCCTGCCGGAGAATCCAATATATTTCTCTTCCCCATTTTCTATAATAATTTAATGAAATTTGTGTGAAGGTATTTTGGCTAACCTATTAAATAATATTTATATCTCAGAATCATTCCATGTATTTTTCGAAATTTGTACAATAATTTCATAAAGTAAAAAAAAAGTAAAGCTATCCCTGTAACAGGCCATGAAGGCCCATAGGGTTGTGAGACGTCGAGGGTCCCACATTATCTAGACAGTCGGCTCAAAGATGGCGGTAAGGTTGTCAGCCTTACTCGCCGGCCGCACTTACTCCTCAGGAAAATTATTTAATTAATTCGTGGTACTCATTTCCGTTAGAGGCTGAGTCGACCACAGGGTCGTAATGCGACTGGAAGGATTGGGTCAACTGAAAAAAAAATCCGATGACGTCATCGGGTCTTGAACCCGCGATGTTCCGGCTTGTAGCATAGTGCCTCAACCACTACGCGGTACATTTCTTAAGCCTTCTGCCCAAGCAGTCGAGTCCTGTCATTTTCTCCGTTTCGTAATGCAGTAATCAAATAGAAATATCTGATTTGCCAAATGCCTTGAACTCCAAACTCGTAACTGAGAGAGGAACATGCACACTAATTTAAATACACCAAAAACGGATGGTATGATAAATTGGAGATGTTTTTCTTTCTTATATAAAATACACAAAATAGGCTAGACATCGATATAGTACTCTGTCAGTATCGAAACTACACAACGTCGATGATAGGATGATCAATTAACATGGAACAGTTGGCTGAATAAGAATTGGAAGGGGAAACCGAAGTACTCGGAGAAAATCTGTCTCAGTGCAATTTCGTTTACCTCAAATTGCACAAGAACTGACCCATGATTCATAATTTGTTAGGAAATCTGTAGACCTAACAAGGTTGCCAGAAGTCATTGGCGAATCCCTGAACAATTCTTCTGTTAATGAGGTAGCCTATCACGGCCATACGAATGAGTTATAGCTTATGCGCATTAGACTTGCGGCTCTCCACAGCAATCCGTCGCCAGCCGTTGTTGTTGCATTCCCGAGGTTCAAACTCCTACTCTACGAGTAGGTGGCCTGCTCCGTCACTGAACACAGAAAGCACATATGAACGTGTTCAGAAATTAATTAGACGTAAGATATACGAATAGAACTGCAGCAGAAGACTCTTAATGTGGCAATCTGAAAGTTAGAGAACTGGCTCGGATGCCATTGCAGCGCGTCAACAGCAAATGCGCGAGACTGTACTTCATTTAAAAGCCATGCATATGCAAAACCAAGTATCGCTATTGGCAGTACTGGATACGAATGAATACCGCAATTGGCGGAAAATGTTGTATACTCGAAGTTTTTCCAGCCTGTGGGAAAGTTTCTTCTCCGAAGATCAACGGCTGCAGTTTACTTGCGTGGGAAGTCAGTTTCCGGTTCACGTGTTTCCGAATTTGCATACTCAGTGCCTTTTATGCTGATTTGTTGGAGTGCAACTACATATAAAAGCAAAAGTAAAGCTATCCCTGTAATAGGCCGTGCAGGCCTATATAGG
>NW_019731542.1:0-730 GCF_002891405.2 Cryptotermes secundus | reverse complement strand
CATGTAGACAGTCATACTCCTTTGGTTGTGAATTGCGCAAACACCACATTGCCTAGAAGGCTGCTTCCCCTTGAAATGTACACACTTCACAATTTTCACGAGGGTATGTTTCTGCATATCACCCAGGGGGGTCAAAATGAGGCCTGCCTGGGGTGGAAGTAGACAGCCCCGTTCATACTAAGACTGTGTCTGCCACCACCATGTGGTCTGTAGCCCAGGCTTTTGCCAGCNTGAAAACCAAAAATGAATTGAAAATGTCACAATTTATAAGCCACAAGGCAATTTTCTTTGTCCGCTTTACTGTTTTCCGAGGAAGAGAATAATAGTCCAAATATTGATCAGCACTTTCAACTCCCTTCACGAACATATTATACTTGGAAATACAAACAGGCTACTTTACCTGTCCATGTCTCCTTTGAACATTAACCATGCTCGAATTGTAAATTGGGGAAATCATATACACAACACGAGTATCCCTATCTCCAAAAAACAGTTCTGCTACCTCAAACACTTGTCTTGGGTCCGATGGCATTTGTCTCACCCCTGGATTACGAGTAAACTTTCCCAAAGTGGGTGTTTTGTCCACTTCACCCCATTTCGCTGTCCCTGCAATGCTAGCACTCGCACTTTCATCAGAGCTCTCACTGTCACTTTATCTTTCTTAGTATCACTTCTTAGCTCATCATTTATTGTTATTTCATTTTAGGAGCCTATCAGCTATTAATTAGAT
>NW_019731541.1:0-617 GCF_002891405.2 Cryptotermes secundus | reverse complement strand
ATTGTGAGAAAGTTACCAGGCAGTAACAATGTGAACAAGGAAGTTGAGCGATCTAGGGCGTTGAAAAACTTTACCAGGCGAAGACCGGTGAAGACAGCGGACGGAGAAGTCTTAGTGCGTGCTGTAGGGAATGGTAGCGTTTGTGAATTAGCGATAGCGCTGTAGTTACTTGTAGTTACGTTCTGTCAAGTGTTCAGTAAATCAGTATAGTCTCTCATATTCCTGACAATATAGTGTGACGTGCTGAGCTATGGATGACGCCCCCCCCCCCCCCGCCAGCCGTGATGCGCCGAGCGAAGCCGAAGTGAGCCGAAGATAGCCGAGTCCTAGCATCCTGGTCGCTATGCAACGCGAGTCAACAGCGATGACGTCACCAAGGGTACNTAAATATGAGAGAATTTTTTTCCCATTTCTTTACGTGTTTCGGCCTATGCTGATATACGCTGACTAGAACACCTTGGACGACACGGCTTAACTTGGGTAGGAATGCTTACGGAAAAATGTTCGATGTCTTCCACAAGATCTTCTGGTGATGACGTAACAATGTACATCATTAACAGAAGACATTTCAGACTCTATGTTTTAGAGAGACAATACAATTGAACATTTATTTTAAT
>NW_019731540.1:0-396 GCF_002891405.2 Cryptotermes secundus | reverse complement strand
ATCTTACTAGATATTCGTTGGTACCCTGCCAGCTTTGCGTTTCTAACTTCCCAGCTTTGCGTTTCTAACTTCCCAGCTTTGCGTTGCTAGCTTGCTAGCTTTGCCTTGCTAACATTCTTGCTTGATAGATTTGCGTTGCTAGCTTGCTAGCTTTGCGTTGCAACCTTTGCTTTACTAGCTAGCTAGCTTTGCGTTGTAGCGTGCCAGCTTTACGTTGCTAGCTTCCCAGCATTGCGTTGCTACCTGGCCAGATTTGCGTTGCAAACTTGCCAGCTTTGTGTTGCTGGCTTGCAAGTTTCATTGCAAGCTTGCCAGCTTTGTGTTGCTAGCTTGCTAGTTTTGCGTGGCTAAATTGCTAGCTTTAGTTTGCTACCTTGCAAGCTTTCCGTTGCTAGA
>NW_019731539.1:0-442 GCF_002891405.2 Cryptotermes secundus | reverse complement strand
ACGCACATATTACGCAGTAATTCCCATGCTGCATTGCGTCGTCACATTCACATTTTGAATGTTGTGGCATTTAACCATACTCAGATTTTAACAGAGAATATAATTTCTAACATGTTCCGGTATCCGGAAACATATACGAGGATCAAAATTAATATTTATTTACAGCTTTTCTACAGTCTTACTAGAAATATCATCTAAAATACCAATAACATATTGGGGGCGTCAATATGTTGTTATTCTTCCAAATGCCACTTACAACTTTAAGCTTATAACTTTAACTTACCCGTAATTTAAACAAACTAGGCTACACTGAATTAACTGACGAACTAAGAATTAATTAAACACATTTTAACTGTCAAATTCTGTCCTATAATAAGCAATAAATGTCGGTTATACGTATATATACTGGAATACAAACAATATATGATATTCCAAAATATAA
>NW_019731538.1:337-432 GCF_002891405.2 Cryptotermes secundus | reverse complement strand
CCCATATTACAAATGGGGTCTGACAAAATGACACTGAGACATGTACATGAAAAACCCTTCACAGTCAGATCTCCTGACAGGAGTGAATGGGAAAA
>NW_019731538.1:0-242 GCF_002891405.2 Cryptotermes secundus | reverse complement strand
GGCATGAGGCAGAAACTGAGTTTCAGCCTTGGGTAGTACACGACAGTATTCCATGCAGAACTATGTGCCATTAAGGCATGTATTATGGAGAATTTAGATAGGAACTACAGAAATAGAAATAACTACATTCTATCTGACAGCCAGGCTGCACTTAAAGCACTTGACAGACACCAGATCAACTCAAAATTGGTCTGGTATTGCCACCAAATCCTCATGGAACTGGCCAAACATAACAAGGTACA
>NW_019731537.1:372-524 GCF_002891405.2 Cryptotermes secundus | reverse complement strand
GTTCTTTCATTAGCTAAACATAAATTTTGTCTACCAGCAATAATTGTTCTTTTATCGCCTTCAAAAAAGGACGTTTCTGCGTGCCACCCTGTATTACAGACTCAAACTGAATAACTTTCCTGTGTGCCGTCTACCCTTAGCTACCACAGCAC
>NW_019731537.1:0-124 GCF_002891405.2 Cryptotermes secundus | reverse complement strand
CCAACTGGTGTAAGTCGCCTGGCCACAGGCTGAATCAAAAAGATAATATACAGTATATATTACAACACAAGTTTAAACCCAACTGGTGCAAGTCGCCGCCGTGCACAACCCCGACGACGGGCGA
>NW_019731536.1:0-853 GCF_002891405.2 Cryptotermes secundus | reverse complement strand
CCCCCAGGGTCACCTCGTCCGTGGCCATGTCAATGTACGCTTCAATTCTATTAATAAATCTAGCCCTATAATTCCGTCTTTTTGAAGTGAAAAGGGCGCTACTACAAAATCATGGGTACATCGTTGGTTTCCTATTGCGATTTCCAAGCGTCTGGTTCCTTCTATTTCCAGCGCTTGGCCTGTTATACCCCTGACCACATCACTGAGTTCCTTTGTGGGCTCATCTCCCACATATGGCTGAATCAAGGATACAGCAGCTCCCGTGTCTACGATAAATTCATATTCTTTTCCTTGCACTAACACGTCAAGGGTTAATGCAGTGTCTGTACTTATATTCGTGACTGGGACCCATGCGGTCTTTTTCCGGCGGTTGACGGGGCACTCTTCCGCCGAATCTAGTTTGGGGAGTTCTTCTCCCTCTTGGCTGCGGGATTCCTTTCCGCCTTGCAGTATCTTGCTATATGGCCAGGTTGTCCACAGCCGTAGCAGATGAGCGGGGCTCAAACCCGTTCTCGATCCCTGCCCGTTCATTCTTGGAAACGTGGTACGGGCGTTTTCCATGGCTGTCTATCCCTTCGTCGAGGTGGTCCGTTCTTCCTTGCTTCCTCGCTGTACCTCTCGTCCCTTTGTACAGCGAATGCGGCATGTTCTTTATGCCTGTTCTCTATCTTGTTGGCATTGTATATTACAGTTGCCATGGCTAGCGCTTGTTCTATGGAGTCAGGGATACGAATTCTCAATTCGCGCCCTGTTTCTCCTCTTAAGCCATACACGAAGCTGATGAGTAGTCTGGTTTCCGCCTCTTCCTTCAGGATCCTCTGTTCCGTCGGGTCCGCACTTTTCCTCACCGTCT
>NW_019731535.1:0-883 GCF_002891405.2 Cryptotermes secundus | reverse complement strand
TTCTTTGTAGTCATCTTCTATTTCCTTGTCGTCTCCTTTCACGTCGTCCACATAGACTTCGTCGTCTTCATTGTCGTCATCATATCCTCTTCTGGTTATCATACTTTCTTCAACATTCAAGTAGTGCGTCTAGTGATGATAGTCCTAATTTTCCAAATAAAATTCTGCTGCAAGAGATATTAAAAATTCACACAAGATATGACACTTATTTTCACACACGACTATTAACACTGATTAAAACACGCGGCACATACAAATTTCACATAGAACTTCACTGATTTAATCACACTCTTAATGTTGATTTGAGAACATCTGTTCTTCGTCGTCGTCTTCTCCGTCCACCCTAATTTCTACTCGTTCGACGACGACTCCTCTTTCTTCTTCGTCGTAAGTTCTGTCATCTTTCTGTAGTACATGGTCATTGTTTCCCTCATTGTCGTCTCTTCCCTCGTCGCTTCCCTCATTGTGGTTACAATCTTATTCTTTATTGTAGCCTTCCTATTCCTCGTCCTAAATGCCCTTTCCTAGACATAATCGCAATCTTCTTCGTTGTTGTTTTTTCGTTCGTTGTCATATTCTGGTTCTTCTTCGACCCCGTCGTCCTCTCCTTCTTCTACTTCTCCTCCTTTTGTTCCAGCTCCTTGATGTGCTTTGTTGTCCTCAATTTACTTGAGACATAAGTTTCACAAGAATAAGAATTTCTTAAGGAATTATCGATGATGAAGAAATGATGAAACTCTCTAGTGTTGAAAGATGCTAACATAATATTAGTTTATTAACTGTCCAGTAGTTGACATGGCATGGATTTAAAGAAGTCTAAAGGAACATTTTGAAATTGGCATTTGGGATTCCTGCAAAACCACAGTCTCTCTGATTTCAACTT
>NW_019731534.1:0-398 GCF_002891405.2 Cryptotermes secundus | reverse complement strand
ACTGACATGGTGTTATTGCCCATATTTAATGAAGGAATAGATCTACTGTGGTTGAAGTTGTGCTGAAATATTTCCCTGCCGTCATCATCATTCCGACAGAAGGATTTTGTTTTGCGTGTGTCATGGGTTTTATGTATTCAACCTCCCATTTAAGGTTTCTTTTGGAATCGGTTGATCTGAACAGATTTGAACACCAAATTGAGGAATTTTTACTTATATAATGTTCTGTTTATTTACAGTATATAATTATGCTCCTGACAAAAAATACGCGTATAACAATAATATTAGTGTCCCTTAGGTTTAGTGAGATCCTTGCAGCTGATGGGAAGAAGCAGGTTTTTGTGTATCTGGTTGCAGCGTTGTTAGAGATAATTGAAGATCACCTCTCTTCACAATAT
>NW_019731533.1:2340-5233 GCF_002891405.2 Cryptotermes secundus | reverse complement strand
TCACGTATTCGGGGTTTGCGTGACGAATAATAATGGGTTCTGGAATTGATGACTGGGTTTATTGGCATTTCTTTACAATTACAGTCAATTACAACAGCTCACAGATTGAACTCACTGCTGATTCCTTCACTACTCTCGGACTGATTTCTACTAACCTCGAATTCACGAATGCACTGCCTTTTATAACTGTCACGCGACCGGGACAGAAGCCATCATGTCGAACAGTTCCTCTGTTCTGCGTTGTCATTGGAATGCCTTTGTTTAGCGACTTTCTACCTGACAACGATTCGTTCACTGTTATTCGTTGTTAACGGAAAATAGTCGTTAATATTCGTTGCCGCAGAAACATGATTACCGAGCCGTTGTCTAGCAATGGACGTGTGCTCCGACTTTCAGCCGTCATGTCACAATATGTTTAATCTCCGGAACAAGTGGCGGATTACTGTGAGCACTTTAATGAATATTAAGTTTCTTGAGCAAGTGAACAGCTACGACTTTTAGGTCGGTTGACCTAGGCATCTTTGTTCCGGGTGCGTTGCCAGAAGCGCCATTATCGTGTGTAGGTGCAGCGGAGATGAGTGCGAGTGAACTCGCCTAGGCCTACTAGCTGTGTCCTCAGACCGTTTTATGTTCACAGCAGAGAAATAGAGCAAACAAACGAGCAGCGTCACCCAGAATTAAACAGGCGTGATGACATTGTTACATGCAGGCACAGTGCGTAGTTAAACGCTGCCGCAAGTGGCCATAGACGTGGGCCACTATACCTGATAAACAGGCATGAATCTTCCCTGGTCACGTGATTCAGTTGGCCAAGAAATGCCCCGAATGCCCATCGCCGAACTCGATCCCGAGACACTTCGATCGGGTTCTTGTCTTCACAGCTTCTTTCTCGTAAGATCCGCTTTTAGCCCACTTTCCCGAAGTAGGCTTATGAGATCTCCATCCTGTCTGTGTCTGTGAATCCCCATCAAGTTTTGAATGCCTGAACCAGTCTTTAAGAAACTTAGTATGTATGTCATGGCATCTGAACCAATCTCAACGGCGTAATTCATAAATATTTCCTTTCAGTCTGTGTGTCTGTATGTCTATCCCTCTAACAGACCTAAGGCAACGGCTCGGTTAAGTTTATCCCTCCATTCGGTGCTAGGCAACGGCTAGGTAAACATGTTACAGCGGCAACAAATACACACAACAACAGAGGAATTGTTGGACGCTTGATTTCCCATGAGGTCAGTGTCATGTGTCATATCAAAGGAGATTCTGTGGGTCTGTGTATCACCTTATCGTTGCTAGTAAACAATTCAGTAAAGACGTTTCGTCGGCAACGAAGCATTGTTTTCGACGTCATTTTCTATGCGGTCCGTGTCGAATAAAAATAAAGTAGGCGATTAGTTCTTCCCACAACTTCTTGTAATAAGCTATTATCCTCCCATCTATGTCTAGGTCTCCAAAACAGTCTAAAACTTTAACAAGATTGTAGAAGTATTCAGTGTACACTTAAGCCCGTTAGGTTAGAGGAAGTATATGACATGCTAAGTTCCATGCCCAAGTATTCATTGCAATGTGAAAAATATTTTGAGCATTTATTCAGGTAAGTTGAAAAGGTATTTCTGCTGTCATGTAATAATATATTTAAATTAAACATATATTTATATCCTTATACATAGAGCTACAACCCACCAAAGGAGTCCTACCGAATGTGTAAGATCTATAAAAACCGAAGTGAACGGAGAAGTTCATGGAGGTAGGCCTAGGCCCACTGGGGCTGTAGTGCCTAAGAAAAAAAAACATACAGCTATAAAGTTAGATGGAAGGAAGTCTCTCTTAATTATTATGGAGAAGAATAAATTTCGGAATCTTTCGGTGTGTTCGGAAAACCAATTTTATTCAACATACAGTAGAAAATGGAACATGAGAATGCACGCATAAAGTAACAATTGTTATTTCGAAAATAACAAGCTTTACGGAAAAGTGTATTGCACATAAAACATGTATTTAATTTTTTTATACAACTTTTGAGCGAAACAATTTTCACTCGGACAAATATTTAACGAGTTTCACTCCCGAAATAGGGGGAAAATCGCATGTAGGTCTTCACGTAAATTTTCCACTACTGTTGTATAATTGTAATCACAACTGGGACGTTCGGACAAATTTTAGCAAAACTCGTCACCATATTTCACGAAACTCCATTCGACGGATCTCTGATTGTATTGTGTGTACAGGCGGATGGATGGAAATGATAGAGAGAATTTAATAGGCGCTCCGTGAGGTTGAGAACTTCAGAAAAGTTGCGTTTCTTTAACTAAATATTAGAAGATGAAAAAAATATCAAATATACAATACGTACAATACGTGTCAGTTAAATATAACACCTTCGTTAGTAACCTTTCAGCGTACATCACAATCTATATGGTAGGCTCGAGGAAACGGTATGGTTGGACCAAGTCAGTATCTCAGTGAAGCTGCAAGTAAGGAGACTAAGGTACATTAATCCAGATAAAAATACAAACAAACGTGTATTAATAGCGGATGTGACGTTGAATGACAGGCAAGACTGGCGCTGCGCTACGCTTGGCCGGAAACAACGTCCTGGTGACCGCCACATACGATGCCTCAAAAGACGACGAATCTATATGAGAAATATTTCGTGTTCTCTTATACACGGTGCTCACAAAAGTGGCACTCCACTATATTATTTTTTTATTGCAAGTGGGTGGGACTAAGTCCCTTGTACTGCGGCCACTTCTGGCCTATTGTCCCAGCCCCAGGTGATAGGTGAGGGTGATTGTGGAGCAATTGGTGGAATGAAGATTGGCAGGGGAAACCGAAGTACTCGGAGAAAACCTGCCCCAGCGCCACTTTGTCCACCACAAATCCCACTTGACCAGAC
>NW_019731533.1:430-1773 GCF_002891405.2 Cryptotermes secundus | reverse complement strand
TCAGCTCAAAGATGGCGGTAAGGTTGTCAGCCTTACGCGCCGGCCGCGCTTTACTCCCCAGGAAAATTATTTAATTAATTCCAGGTACTCATTTCTGTTAGAGGCTGAGTCGACCCCAGGGCCATAGTGCAGCTGGAAGCATTACTTCTCAGAAAATCTGGTACCGCCGTGAATCGAAACCGGATCTCTGGATCTCTAGCCAGGAAGTCTGACCACTAGACCACAGAGGCTGTCCAAGATATAAACATATGTATTTTAAACAGTTATAGTTTTACAAAATGAGAGCTCTAGTGTTGCTCCACTGTCACAAGTTTTCAGGGCCATTATATTGATATTATTCGATGAAGGGACATCAAATAGTATACAGCTGCTCCTCGATTTATACGAGAGCTGTGCACAAAAATGCGAAAAGTTGCAGTGGATGACATCCTATAAATCGAATGCAATGTCCTTTCTCTCTTTGCATCCATTCTCAATTTCCTAAGCAGTTCTCTACCTCAGCGGATCGGAGTGGCCGTGCAGTCTACGCATCAAATGCCTTCGCCCTCGCCACTCAAGGCATGGATGTCTGTGTTTATTCTGTGTTCCTGTTAGGTAGCGGCCTTGCTATTGGCTGATCTCCCTTCCAAGGAGTCCTACCGACTGTCTAAGATTAAGGAACTGAAGTGAAAAGAATCGTTTCACGGATTCCCTATTCTCCAAATGAGAAGCAACAGAAGAAGAAGAAGACACCATCTCGCCTCTCTCGATCTGCCATCAAGCAATTCCCAATGAAGCAAGTGCTACAAATTTAAAACAGTCCAAATTGGTTAAGTTCTTTAAAACATGTCGCATTTTCGAACTGACATATGACAAGGAGTGCCAGCACTAACTTCACCGACAAACGGCGGTCGCTCGGTCGGTATAGTTCGCTTACGGACTAAAACCAAGGAGTTTGCATATAATAAGGAGTAGCTGTATTACACAGTGGCATACTGATCAGAGCGAGTTTCGATATATAACGATGTGTAGGTTTCGTTCAGGGGATGAAGAGAGGGAGGGAATATATGAAGCCGACTAAAATGGATTCGAAGGACGTAAGTGTTCCTACAGAACCCTACAACTCAGGGTCTGAAAGGGCACGGAGTCCATCCCAAGAAATCACGGGGCAGCTGCTTTCGTACTGTGGAGGGGTTGAAATTATTTCCGGTGTGTGAGGACGGGCGCCACCTGTTGGCGCACATCAGCTGCATTCTTGGATTAGAACAGATCTGTCACCGCGAAACTTCAGTAGAGACGCTGCCATTACTTGGCGCTTCTGACTTGTATTCGGGGAGGGCTCAATTTGAATCTCAGCCGATTTA
>NW_019731533.1:0-365 GCF_002891405.2 Cryptotermes secundus | reverse complement strand
CCCTGAAGCGAGGCAGCGCCTGTTTCCTGCCACAGCCTTTCCAATTAATACGTAAAAGATGAATATGTATGAGCCGGGATAGCGCAGCCGGTATAGCGACTGACTACGGGCTGGATGACCAAAGGTTCGGAATTCGAGTCCCGGTAGGGGCAAGAATTTTCACTTCTCCATGTAGTCCAGACCGGATATGGGGTCCATCCAGCCTCCTATCCAGTAAGTATTGGTGACTCTCTCCCTGGGGGTAAAGCGGCGGGGACGTGAAGCTGACTGCTCACCTCCAACTAGGGCAAAGGTCAAGATAATGTGGATCTATACATCCGCTCCTACATACGCCTTCATGGCGTAGTGCTTAATTAGTTAAGCAC
>NW_019731532.1:0-409 GCF_002891405.2 Cryptotermes secundus | reverse complement strand
TACCTTCTTACCTCATTGTGTTGCATAGTGTTGGTGGTTTAGTCTTGTTGATGTTTACATATCCGATGTTATGTTTTAAGTGCCGAATGGCAGAATGTTATGCACTATACACTATTATACACTTTTCACTGTTATATACATGAAGAGTTTATTTACATACTACACAGGTCTATTCTAAAGGGGCAACACCGGCAATGTCCGCATAGATATCATCTCCACATGCCTGTCCTTCCTCATCATCGCCAGATGAATCGGAGCTATCATCAGAGCTGTTATCACTATCACCGACAACATGGAACGTTTTCTTCAACTTTTCGTTAACTTTTTCCAGGGTAGTTATCTGTTTTTCGACTATGTAGGAGTAATTAATTGTTCTTCGCACCACAGACTCGTTAAAGTCGTCCAAAGT
>NW_019731531.1:0-771 GCF_002891405.2 Cryptotermes secundus | reverse complement strand
TAGGGTAGGATGCACCGGGATTGTGATTCACACCTCCAAATCAACGTTANCGATCCAGCGGATCCTACCAAACCGAAAGGCAGCAGCAGCCGAATGCTTAAGGGGAGGTACTAGGAATGGACAGGGATAGGCACCCGCCACACAGGCAGCCTTTAGTAGCCTTGGTATCAACACCCCTTAAGAATCATAAAAATGTAATACGTTGCTACCTGCAGACTATATGAGGGGTTGTCAAGAGGGAGCTATGACAATATGTCAGGGGTCAGTTCCCACCATAGAGATGACAGACGATAAGCAGAGGCGGGTCAGACCCGGCACTCCCGCTCTACGCCAACAATAAGAGGTGACGATGATGAAAGAGTCAGCCAACAGAGGACGCTCGACTACGCGCTACCGGCCCTTAGTACTTTCATCACCTCTCTTAGAACATAAAATAGATGGAGGCAGCGATATGAGAGAAGGAAACCACGAAATATGAGAATCCTAGCTGAGGGTAAGCTAGGATTGTTGTGTTGACTCCTTACAGCGTAATCTGTGGTAGCAAGGAGGGGTATTTGCGCGCCCCACTGCTCCACGGAGTTACAAGATGGTGGCAAGGAGGGATACCTCCACGCCCACCTGCAGCCACGGCGTTACATCGACGTTAACTGAAATTAAGATATCACAGAGGGAGCGACTCAAATCCATCTATGAAGGAATGAGACTTTCGTTGTCAACGATTCCACTACGGAGCAGTCGCCTGTGTGCAGCTACGCAGGCGGAAGTATCACA
>NW_019731530.1:8374-9320 GCF_002891405.2 Cryptotermes secundus | reverse complement strand
TTCTTCCCACAATCTTGTCTTTCCACTTTCTTGCCAGCTCTCTTATTGCTTTTCTTCCATTATAAAAGGAACAATTTCTTCTAGACCATCCCGGAAATATCTCTTTTTTCCCCCCTTCAAATATCTATACGCTTCTCAGTATCCTTGATCTCTTCATTCTTTATATATGACCAAACTATTGTAACCATTTCTCTTCTATCTTCAATTCTGAACTCAAATTCCTACAAGAATTTAATTTCTACTTCCATCCCTTCAAGCATTTTTCCTTAGTATTTCTTAAAAGTTTCATAACCAGTGTTAAGCTACTCTGAGAAGTGTAATATTGGAAAGAGAGTCTAATTTATACACCATGAAGCAGACCTAACCTAATCAAGATAAAATATTAGTTTGCTGTGTATCAGAATGCATCTACTTACTCAGCAAGGTACTCCTCAAAGTCATCCATGGTCACTGGATGCATGGTGACAGACTTGACCTCATCAGCATCCTCCTCCTCAATTTGTGAGCCCATCTGTTTCATGAATGACTTCATCCAGAAGTTCACATCATTGGCCTTCTCACGGCGACGAAGAGAATTCATTCGTAATGTCCGTTCATCTTCTGGCATTGTGAGAGCTCTGTCAACACAAGATTAATATATTTAAATTAGCACTTTTATTGATGTCAATTTTATTACATATTCTAGTTGCGACCACCGTTGCATTCTGCTGGCCAGAGTATGTACTTGGGTGTAATAAGCAGAGAATTCCTATGAGCTTTGTTTTGTGACAAAGTAAAAAGATGAGCCTTATATTGTATAAAGATAAAATAATAATTTTACTTGCATTTATGTGTGGAATATTGAGAGAAACAGTGTTAACGCACTCAGCGCCAATCCTGTCACTGGACAGGTTTAAATTTACTGTAAGCTACTGCCAATCGCTCATCAAGTGATGGTGTCTTTGTG
>NW_019731530.1:3361-8322 GCF_002891405.2 Cryptotermes secundus | reverse complement strand
AGAAAGTTCCCAGACTGTTATTGTTGTAACTGCCTCGGTGAATGAAGATGAGTGGGGAGGCCAAGGTCACACTTCTGCAAGCTTACTGCATCTGTCTGCCACATGACACCACACTGTGAACACACATTGTTCTTACACGAGAGCTTTTTCGACTTCATGTTTTGTTTTGTCTGTGATGGATGGCAAGATCAAGTAATGTATCTGCATCAAGTTTTGTGTGAAGCTCGGTAAATCTGCTACAAAAACCCTTGAAATGCTTCATGAGGCTTTTGGAGAATATTCTTTAAACCAAACAGCAGTTTTTTTAATGGTATTCACATTTCAAGGCCAGTTGAGTGTCAGATGAAGATGATGAATGTTCAGGGTAACCAAGCAACAGCAAATTTACAGAAAATGTTGAAGAAGTTTGAGAACTCATCCACAAAGACCATCGCTGAACAATCTATGAGCTTGCAGACACCACTGAGAAGAGTTATGGAGTTTGCCAGGAGATCTTAACAGAAGATTTGAACATGCACCACACTGCCATGAAGTTTGTTCCCCAACCCTTGATAAATGATCAAACACAACAGCGCATAAACATGTGTCTTGAGCTACGAGAGAAAGCTAACAAGGGCCAAACTTTTATCTCTAGGATCATAACATGGTTATCATTCCCCATCCTCCCTACCCACTGAACCTACCCCCTTTGATTTTGTTTTGTTTCCCAAACTGAAAATGAAACTGAAGGGATGACATTTTGAAACACCCAAAGGGAATCGCAAGCAATACTCAACAGCAATAAGGAAAATGCCTCCCACGGTGCTTTCAAAGGGTGGAAAAGGTGATAGAATCGCTGTATATGTTCCCAAGGAGACTATTTTTAAAGAGATGGCAGCCAAAATTGAGTAAGTTAAGCCAGCGTTTCTCTTTTGACCTAGTCCAGGAACTTTCCAATAGCACCTCATATAGGTATGTATGTGCTTGAAGGTGTGCAAGCATTGATGGATATTTGCAGAAACACATAATGAGAAGTGTGAGCCAGTGGTTACAATGCGTCGTTTATAATCCTTCAATAAATTCCTGAACACATAATACAATGTGAGATTTGAGTTTCCTGTTGTGTTGAGCACGAAGATTTCTGTCTTCCGGGATGTGACACAGTACAGTTTGGTAGATTTTGGAGGAGCCAACTCCCTTCACCTTCAGCTTTTCTACTCTTCAAAATTTTGGTACCTATCTGCCAAATTGCATTGAGTCTCATCCCCGAACACAGTTAACTAATAACAATCTAAAATAAAACAGAGGGGGAAAATAATTTCACAGACGAAATAATCTGTGCTAGTTACGCAGAAATATACTGTTGTGTTATACAACATAATAGTTCAATGGGTTTTGTTTTGCACAATTTTTTACAGGACATGAGGAGGCATATTAACAAACCTGTGTAGAACCTCAGCAGCCTCATTGATCTCATACGGATTGCAGATCAGAGCTTCATGCATCGTTTCACCAGCTCCAGCAAATGGAGACACAATTAAAACGCCAGGTGGCTGGTTGATCTGACATGCTACAAACTCCTTGGCTACGAGGTTCATTCCTATTGACATGCAGTTATGAGATCAAGAAAAAGCTTAATATTAATTAATGACTAAAAGAACATTATTCATATTTTAAGGAAGGTCTGATCATGTTAACTAGAGTCATAGTAACATTAATTGTTAAATTAAGTTACACCTGTAATTGAATAAGACAGGAGAACAGAGTCAAAAATACTGTCACGTGTTGGGTATGTCACGCGACAAATAACTTCACGTGGGTCTCGGATTTTGCAAATCTTTATTGTGCTTCACTTATACACTCACACGCTTTACAATTATTATGACTTGCAGTATCACAATTACTGCTTCCGCTGTATCTTGGCCAATACTATACTGCTTTCGGCAGCGGCCTTCTGAAGACTGACTCGTTATCGTGGAAGTGTATTATTCTGGTTCAACAATCTGTTGCTTAGGAAGTGCAGTATTTCCCATTGTTACTCAATGACAATTCGTTACTACGATTTGTCGCTGTGGGAACTCCAGTTTCCACATATTCGTTGCTGTGGAAGTGTCCGTTCCGATTGTAGCAGTTGTCGCGGTGATGGACATAAGGTAATATGTCACAATACTATGAAGCTTGCTTCACATACAACTCAAACAACTTTTTGCTGTTTTTCTAAATGTTGAAGGGAGTGAAACATTAGTACAAGGCAAGAAACAGAGTTTTAAGCATGTGCATGTTGCAATGTTAGGGGAAATATCAGTGAAGTTACATATTAAACAAGCATTTTCCATACATATATTATGATTCTGGACTAGCTCTATCAATTGAGCACAAATGAGGTTTTACCTGAAGATGGAAACAGAATCCAGTCTCTAAAACGTTGCATTTTAAATAAAAATAATGGATAATTTCCAGAAACAATATTTGTATTAATGTTCCATAATCACAAACTTTTAGAATCATTTTCCATGGTTAATATAACTTTTCAATTACCCAGTACAAGGATCCTTAGTACAGACACAGGCATATGTTGTAAAGATAGAAAAGCAAAGCTGATTCTGTGCTTAAGTAAGAAATACAACATAAAGACATAAGGGAGTGTAGGTATATAAAAATGAGTGATCTGGATCAGCCCCCAGAAATGTTTTCCTGAGGGAAAGAGCCCCCGACACTCACTGGCTAAGAGGCTGGGTGGGCCCCAATAAGGATGCTGTGAGAGAAGAGAAATATCTTTTGCTCCTGACAAAATCAAATCCTGATTCATTGATCTTCCAGTCTGTGCAGTCATTACGCTGACTGTGCAAACCCGTTGTCTGTATGTGCAGAAGTCATCCCATCCACCTGGACTCCAGTTACTCCAATCTACATACAGAGGGCCAGCACTATGAACACAATGAAAGGCAGTTTTCCCAGGGCAAGAAACCACTTATCATAAACACATCTATTATTTCGGGCATTGTCCATCATCTTGGGTTTTGTTCTAAGACAACATTTTGGAAAATGGATCCGTTTCTGTCATTACATGAGGAAGGGGGATGTTGTCTACACAGCTGAACTTCTTTGAAAGAACAAATCTCAATTAACTGACATCCAAAGCGGCCTCCGTAGTCTAGAGGTAACGTTCCCACCTAATGACTTGTAGTACACGGGTTCAAATACCCGGCGGAGGTCGTCGAATTTTTAAGGGCGGAAAAATTCAGGGAACAAGTCCTCCGGGAGGGACTTTAAGCCATGGGTCCCGTGTCGTAGCTTTACGGCACGCAAAAGAACCTCATATCTCCAAAGGAGGTCACTGAGCCAAATTACAGATGTTTCCCGCCCAACAGCAGTCTCTAATACCTCTGGTAGATGGGGGAAGCATTAGAGATACCTCTCAGCTAGTAGAGCCGGTCTCGCTGGCTGGGCGGGACTGATGGTAAGCACCAGTACCGGTAGGATATAGAGACTGGTAGAAATCATAGAGGGAAGCACAATGCACCAATACAGGTCTAAGTGCATGGGGAAACCCACCCTCTCCAATAACTAACTAACTAACTGACATCGGAAGAAGTTCTAAGCAGAATGCATATTATTCTGTTACTGTCAAATATCATCAGCAGGAGATAAGAAGAGATGAAAGCAAATAAAAGCTAAGAAAGAAAACTGCAGGAAAGTGAAACTGAAACTGCCCTATAGGAGGAGCTAAAATCAAATTACCTGAAGACAGAAATAAATCCAGTTTCGAAAATGCAGAGTTTTAAACAACCCAAGATGATGGATAATGTCCACAGGCGGCAAGTTTAACGTAATGCCCCAGTGCGAGGAACATGGAGGCTCAGCTTAAGTCCTGATGGACTCAGTTCTATCTAAACATTCTGTAAGTGAGGTAACTTAACAGAATCCGGAATCTAGGGCCGAATAATGCTGTAACCATAAGACTAAAACTGTCATACCATCACGCAGGGGTGTCACAAGGGCCACAGCAGAATCACGGTAAAAACCAGCCAACTCATCATGACTCACACAGCCATAGATGTAACGAATTGGCGACCAGCTGTAAGTGGTGAAGCTGCCATTGATACGCCCTACAAGCTGGTCCATCTCTTCCTTCAGATCCTGATACTCTTTCACATCGGTTCGAGAAGGAACAGAAATCTGTAGCAATGTTACCTGGCACCACAAAAATAAGCTATGTCAGTAACAGGTCAGTCTGAAGTTCCTTCATGGTCATGGAGATACCCCATGTAGTATGGCAGACAGGTACTATAGAATGTAGCTTAAGAGACAGGTACTCTAGAAAAATCAGTGCAGAAAAAACTACAAACATCATGGAAATAACTGTTTCTGGTTTCATATGCTTGTTTGGAGATGCCATTCCTCTTAAAAAGAAACGAAAAAAAGTTGATACACAATGGAAGAATGAGAGAGAAAAAAATAAAGTAAGAGTGAAGGGGAAAGAATGGATGAGAGGAGAAAGAAAGGAAAATAGAAGGAATGAGAAATGAGAAAGTTATGAAAAAATAAAAAAATTGAGAAATTAATTAAAAATAAAATAAAATAAGAGAAAGAAGGAAAGAAAATTAACAAAGTACAAGGTGTGGCAATAAAGAACCCGGATTACTTTTATGACTCATTTCCGGCCACGTCATTGACGAAGAGGAGGGTAGGGCATTGACCCTTGGACTTCCCTCTAGCCGTCACACAAAGTTTCATTCACGTGCATCGGTTAGTCTGGCCGCGACCATTGTTAGAAGCGGATCGTGTTTCTGAGCTCTGACGGAATAATGCTGAGTGCTAATGCAGAACAACGTACTAACATCAAATTCCTCACAAAACTTGGAAAATCTGCCACTGAAACTTACAATTTGTTGACAGAAGTATATGGTGATCAGTGTCTATCTCGCACGCAAGTTTTCGAGTGGTTTAAGAAGTTTATGGAGGGTAGGAAAAACGTCGGG
>NW_019731530.1:0-189 GCF_002891405.2 Cryptotermes secundus | reverse complement strand
TTAATTAATTAAGCACAGGGACAACTTTACCTTTACCTAGCCTCCCCCAGAGTTAAAACCCAGCTGCCAACTTCTGGGATTTAAATCCCATATTTTCAAATGGTAAATATTAAATCACATTAGTATTTACATTTAGGAACCACTTCAACTCCCTGAAGCCTGAAATTCATATAAATGTTAAAAATTCAG
>NW_019731529.1:0-210 GCF_002891405.2 Cryptotermes secundus | reverse complement strand
TAGCAAAATAGCAACGCAAAACTGGCAAGCTATCAACGCAAAGCTGGCAAGCTAGCAACGAAGACTGGCAAGCAAGCAATGCCAAGTTAACAAGCTAGCAACGCAGAGCTAACAAGCTAGGAACGCAGAAATAGCAAGAAAACAAGGCAAAAATAGCAAGCTAGTAACGAAAGCTACCAAGCTAGCATCGCGAAACTACCAAGCTTGGAA
>NW_019731528.1:786-879 GCF_002891405.2 Cryptotermes secundus | reverse complement strand
GCTAGCTTGATAGATTTGCTTTGCTACCTTGCTAGCTTTGCGTTGGTAGCTTTGCTAGATTTGCGGTGCTAACTTGATAGCTTTGCGTTGCTA
>NW_019731528.1:0-563 GCF_002891405.2 Cryptotermes secundus | reverse complement strand
TTGCTACTTTGATAATTTTGCGTTGCTAGCTTGCTAGCTGTGCGTTGTAAACTTGCTAGCTTTGCATTGCTTGCTTGCCAGTTTGCGTTGCTAGCTAGCCAGTTTTGCGTTGTTAGCTTGCTAACTTAGCGTTTATAGCTTGGTAGCTTTGCGTTGCTAACTTGCTAGCTTTTCGTTTCAATCTTGCTAATTTTGCGTTCCTTTTTTGCTTGCTTGCTTGAATTAGCTTTTCTTGCTTGCTAACTTTGCATTGCTAGCTAGCTAGCTTTTTTTGCTACCTTGCTAGCTTTGCATTGCAACTTTGATAATTTTGCGTTGCTAGCTTGCTACCTGTGCGTTGTAAACTTGCTAGCTTTGCATTGCTTGCTTGCCAGTTTGCGTTGCTAGCTAGCCAGTTTTGCGTTGTTAGCTTGCTAACTTAGCGTTTATAGCTTGGTAGCTTTGCGTTGCTAACTTGCTAGCTTTGCGTTGCAATCTTGCTAAATTTATGTTGCTTTCTTGCTTGCTTGCCTGAATTTGCTTTTCTTGCTTGGTAGCTTTGCATTGCTAGCTAGCTAGCTTTG
>NW_019731527.1:0-841 GCF_002891405.2 Cryptotermes secundus | reverse complement strand
TGACGGCCATAAGTGAGCTTCAACATTTCACTGAAGTAAATAAAACAATGTCTGAATGAAATGTATCTTTACGTACTTAGGGTTGTATGATTATAGACACAGCCCAGTGTCCTCAGCCTACTATAGTCTCCTGTATCCCTTTGTTATCAATGGCATCTAACAGTGGAGATTCTTCAGCTTCCTCCTCTCAGGTCCTCTTGTCACAGCCACCCGTGCAGAACTCTTCTTAAGTAGCAACTCAACTAAGTGGGGCCCAGGATGGCGTCCATTTCACACCAACCTCCTAGTCTTCTCTCCACATGCTGACTTTCAACTAAATACTGACAGCTGCAACTCAACTCTCTCACCAACCAGCTACTATAACTTACTACACTCAAGTGAACTGCTGACAACTGACTGCAGCTAGGTTGGTGTCCTCTTTATATAACCTCGGGGAGGACCCAGCAGAAACACCATCTCCAAAAATCATTCTATTGTTGTCATGGTGGCTGCCTAACAATGGACTGGATATCATTTCCTCGGGAACACACATAATATAATTGACGCAAGTAAGGGGGTTGTTCTAGAAGTAAACACTGAGAAAACTAAGTATCTGTTGCTGTCTCGACACCAAAATGGAGGGCAAAATCATGACACAAAGATATAAAATAAATGTTTTGAAAATGTGGCACAGTTCAGATTTTTGGGAACGACGATAACAAATCAAAACCTGATTCGGGGGGAAATTAAGAGGAGATTGAACTCGTGTAATGCTTGCTACCATTCAATCCAGAACCTTTTATCTTTTCGTCTGTTCTCCAAAAACATAAGAATTAGAATATACAAAACTATAATTTTGCCT
>NW_019731526.1:338-408 GCF_002891405.2 Cryptotermes secundus | reverse complement strand
TTTGCGTTGCTAGTTTGCTAGCTTTTTGTTGCTAGCTTGCTAGCTATGTGTTGCTAGCTTGCTTTGCTTT
>NW_019731526.1:0-219 GCF_002891405.2 Cryptotermes secundus | reverse complement strand
TGCGGTGCTAGCTTGATAGCATTGCGTAGCTCGCTCGATAGATTGGCGTTGCTAGCTTTCTATCTTTGATTTGCCAGCTTGCTAGATATGCGTTGCTAGCTTGTTAGGTTTCCGTTCCTAGTTTGCTAGATATACGTTGCTAGCGTGCCCGCTTTTGGTTGCTACCTTGCCAAATTTGAGTTGCAGGCTTGCCAGGTTTGCGTTGCTAACTTGCCAGCT
>NW_019731525.1:0-379 GCF_002891405.2 Cryptotermes secundus | reverse complement strand
TTTCTAGTTTGCTATCTTTGCGTTGCTAGCTTGATAGCATTGGTTTGCATGCTTGCTTTGCGTTTCTTGCTTGCTATCTTTGCGTAGATAACTTGCTAGCTTTGCTTCTCTAGCTTGCTTGCTTTGCGTTGCTAGCTTGCTTGTTTTCTTTACAATCCTGGTAGCTTTTCGTTGCTAGCTTTGCGTTGCTAGCTTGCTAGCTCTGCGATCTAGCTTGCTTGTTTGCGTTGCTAGCTTGCTATCTTTGCGTTGCTAGCTTGCTAGCTTTCCGTTGCTAGCTTTCTAGCTATGTGTTGCTAGTTTGCCAGATTTGGGTTGCTAGCTTGCCAGGTAAGCGTTGCTAGTTTGCCAGTTTGCGTTGCTAGCTTGCCAGCTTTGC
>NW_019731524.1:0-395 GCF_002891405.2 Cryptotermes secundus | reverse complement strand
ACGCAAAGCTATCAAGCTAGCAAAGCAAATCTGGCAAGCTAGCAAGCAAAGCGGACAAGCTAGCAACGCAAAGCTAGCAAGCTAACAATGTAAAGATAGGAAGCTAGCAACGCAGAGCTAGCAAGCTTGCAACGCAAAGCTAGGAAGATAGAAACGCATAGCTAGCAAGCTAGAAACTCAAAACTAGCAAGCTAGATAGTCAAAATAGTAAGCAAGTAACGCAAAGTGGATAGATAGCAACGCAAAACTGCAGGGCTAGCGACGCAAATCAAGCAAGAGCAACGCAAAGCTAACTAGCTAGCAACGCAAAACTAGCTAGCCAGCAAAGCAAAGCCAGCAAGATAACAACCCAAAATTAACAGGCTAGCAAAGCAAAACTACCAAACTAGCAACGC
>NW_019731523.1:0-406 GCF_002891405.2 Cryptotermes secundus | reverse complement strand
GGCTGAGTCGACCTCAGGGCCACAGTGCGGCTGGAAGGATTAGGTGAATTTAAAAATATCTACCTCATCGGGACTCGAAGCCGCGACTATCCGGCTCATATCACAGTGCCTCATCCAACTATGCTACTGCTTGTGCGCTTCATTATTGAGACGATCAAACTAAGAACACTGAGATGGAAAGGGGGCATGTAGCAGGCAGGGACACAACATTATAATCGCAAAACCTGAAGGGAAGAAACCATTTGGAAATCCTAGACGTAGATCCACGGATANTCATGCTCGTGTGGACACGGTACTGACTTAAATTTGATATCATTACCATTGTATACCAGGACGAAAGCCTTCAGTATCAACTGCCTAATGCATCATTCATCAGTAATCTGTCAAGACGACAGGTCCACAGTCT
>NW_019731522.1:0-1594 GCF_002891405.2 Cryptotermes secundus | reverse complement strand
TATCCTAAGGCAAACAGACCCAGTACAAACCCTTCTAAATTATTTATTTAAAATCTATCTTAATAGCATCTCTCCATCTGCACTTAAGTCTCCCACGGGCTCTGCCTCTCTCAGGTTTTCCAAAACTTTGTATGCATTTCTCTCTGTTGCATGTGCACTACATGACTTACCCACATCACTCTCCTTGAACTCATTGCTCTCCTACATAATATCCCAAACCTTACCATCCAAGTGTAAGGAATGCCCCACATGCATTATGCAAACAAACAGAAGCGGGTCACAAAATATTTTGTTTCTTTGACGAAGAGAACTGATATATGAAAATAAAACTCTAGTCTGTGCACACAAGCATGAGACATAATACTCTCTCTCACAGCAAGAAATGTTTCTTCAGCTCCATACAGTACAATTCTTGCCACTCTTGTTGCAAGAGAATGCAGAATCTTTTGCAACCTTCATCACATGAAAAATATCTTGTGGGATTCATTGGAATTAGCTCACAGGAGTTCTAGTAATTTAAATTCTTGGTTTTAACAAGTGCACCAGTAGCTAATTACGAACAGTTCTACGACTCCCTATGGATTTTTGCTGCTATAGAATTTCTCTAAAACACTGTTCCATTTATGCAAAATTTAATTTCATCTGCATTTGAACTGCTTAAAAGGAAATTGAACTGGTACATCACAAGCAGCACACAATCAACAAACTATAACGGTCTAAAGACACTTCAGAAAAAGGCCTTCAAAGGTGAGTCAGCAGCACAGTGGAGATGTTCCATGTGCACAGACAGACAGCCAGATGGAGATGAGAGAGACAACTTGAATTCCTGCCTATGTGTGATATCTGCCTAACAGTGGACATACAGAAACATACAGCTCACCTCAGGTTCAGCCTTTATCTCCCGAAAAGTTATTCGCACAGCATCCGCTTCCTCTTCTGCATCTGAGACTGTCTCAGCTTTTATATTCATGGCCTGGCTTGCATCATGACTTGCTGGGTATGTCTCACCATAGGGAACCACTGAAACCTTCTCTGAATTTGTACAGTTCTGTAAAGGCAACACATCTACTATCAGTCATGGCTGTACAACACCACACATGAAACAATATATGCTATCCTTGCTGTAGCTGTTTCTCATTACATCTAAACCATAACAGCTGCTCTGTACAGACTTCATAATCTTAGATAGTGTTAAGTTCATAATGCAGGGACCTTCCTGAGAAACCTCTGGTACCTGTGGAAGTACAGACAATACATATCTACTCTTTATGGAACCTAAGCACTCATTACTGTGTAAACACATGCTCATCATGACTTTGCATCCAGACACAAACAAACCCAGTCTGAAACCCCCATAATTGTATCTTTAACAAAATCCATCTTCACAGTTGTCTCCCAAGTGATCTCTTCTTTCAGGTCTTCTGTCAAAATTTTTGTATGCATTTCTCATTCTTACATGCGTGCTATATGACCTACCCATATCATGATATGAACAGCTGTTCATAGGACCTGAACCAGCTTGCAGCATCTCAATTGGGGTTGCCAAAAAAGCGATCAGGGCTGGACTGATAGAAATGATAAAAAATACTGGGAA
>NW_019731521.1:292-529 GCF_002891405.2 Cryptotermes secundus | reverse complement strand
AGCTTGAAAATGATGGCAAGTGATTTCTAAGTTAGATGTATATTTTGGCGTGATAGACAAAGCTTTGCATTCTTGCCATCTAATCTTCCAGGCTTACCTGTGCTAGCAGAGTGTATAGGGGATCAGGGAATTATCTTCTTTCCATCTATTAAACTAGTTAGAGAATAACACAGTTGACAGGATTGCACGAGTTGTTACAGCTGACAATGTTGTAATGGTATTTTATAGTTTAGTCTA
>NW_019731521.1:0-173 GCF_002891405.2 Cryptotermes secundus | reverse complement strand
CATATAAAGTATATGTATGTCCTTGACATATGTCGAAAACCATAATAATGTTATAATGGGAACATTGGAAATGATAAAATTTGCGGAACTTGTGAAAATTGTTAGAGTAAATCAAGATAATTGTGATTTCATGCACTTGAGAGGGTTTTGAATGATCAGTATTTCGGAAAGAT
>NW_019731520.1:0-1485 GCF_002891405.2 Cryptotermes secundus | reverse complement strand
TGATGATACATAGCACAAGTGTCTTATGATAGTGGAAATGTCACCTACACATCATAATATCATTTTTGAGGTAAGCTTAAGTGCAGCAAAGTACTTTATAGGAGTTATATTAGTTCTCTTCTTTTAGACTTAATTTTCATGCACTAAATTTTGGGTTTAAGGTACATGTGGTTGTATTGCAGATGGGTTCTTCCTCGAAGTGATGCTTGCCTTTCTGCCTCATCCTGCTTGTAGCTTCCTCTTTGAGCCTGCGTGATTGCCTTCCTACTCTGCCATGTATGCAGCCTACACTATTCTTCCCTAGAATGCATGTGGCGTCCATTGTACAATGGAAGTGAAAATGCTCACTATTTGGTTTGCATGAAATTTTTCACTTAGTATTGTAAGATAAGAAAATATGATGTTGTTGATTTAAATTATAATGGAATTTGATGACCGTTAAATAGTTGTGAGGTACATATTTGATTTACAGTGTTCTCTCTTATAGTTAAGGTAATTAATAGTTGTCATTCTTATATTTTAGCTGAGCGTCAATATATATTTGTGTGAAGCAAGTGAATTTCTTGTCCTTCGGGCCATATTCTGGAGATTGATATAACATGGGAAGTTGCTCGTTGTGGTAGGCCTGTGTCCCCCTGAATAGATGTAAGCCGCAATGTGACAATTGAAACGGAATGAGCAGGCAAATTTAGTGGAATCTGGGGAAGAGTGTTGGTGAAAATTGATGTACTGCTGGGTATGTAAGAGAGACGTAAGTGGTCGTAGTGACAGTGGAAATGATACTGCCACAACCTTCCATCATTTACTAGGTAACGTACATGAGCATTCTCTTCTGCAGGAGTCATCTTAATTGTTCTGTTCATTTAGTCATAATTTCCACGTGTTACATGTTGAATTTTTGTTAACATATCTCAGTTATGTCAGGTTTTTTTTCCTTCAAGTGAAAGTAGCCTGATGAATCTCACATATCTGCATCTGCTTGCCTTCCACCTACCACCGTACTCTCTTTCATCTGCTGTTCCCAGGTTGCATGCAAAAAAAAGTTGTTCATGACTTTCAGTATGACCTATGTAATTCTAATAACTTTCTTTTGTAACCTACAAATTATGTTGCTATGGCAAGAATTTCCCCAAAATATTAGGCCATAAGTCATAATCAAGTGAAAGTAAGAACAATACACCATCTTCAATGATTCCTGGGACAAGAGAGAGGCTTAACTGTTCTAATAGTGTTGCAGGCTGAACTTGACTTGGGTACAACTGTATGTATATGAATCTTCCAAGAGAAAGTATTATCTAATGTTAATCCAGGAAATTTAGTATTATGAATATTAACACTTCGCGGACCGGTGATTTAAATATTTAAATCACCCTGGGGACCGGCATTTTTATACATACTACCCTAACTTGTTGCACTGTTCGCTTTAAAAATTAAATCTCTTAATTAATTTTTTGAACTAAAATTTTTGGAGAACACTTACCAATG
>NW_019731519.1:0-1415 GCF_002891405.2 Cryptotermes secundus | reverse complement strand
AAGAAATGGTAAATTTTGGGCACTGTTTGCTGACTTTGTTGCTGCAGTAATGTTGCCATGGCAATTAGTTTCTGCAAAGCTATCAACAATATCAAGCAAATCCAAGGCACATGACCAGAGCTTATTTACACTGCAGTACACTGCCTATCATGCTGACAGCTGTACAGACTTCCCTTTCAAATATAAATTCTCCAATATTCATTATCAGGGATTTGTTACTTCAAGCTGCCATTTATGGTCATGGCCTACAGTCATTTAGTAGCAGGTGTAGGTAGAGGTGGCCAATATGCGTTAAACCACATCTTACGAAGCATCGTGCAAATTCAGTTTTGCACAGTGTTAGGAATATTCTTGTTTGGGGACTTATGAGAATTTCACATAATGACTTTACATAAAATCATACCACAGAATCTGTGAATGAATACTAACATGAAGAAAGCAATTCCCACACCTATCAAGTCAACAATTCAATTAAAATTTCTGCCTACTGAGGATTCCTCTAAGTTACCTTTAGGAAACAGTTCCATGTTTCTGGCAAAATTACAGCATTTACATTTAAATCATGTTGACTGCAAATGCAAACTTACTGCATGTTTTAAACGTGAATGTGATAAAATGAAGTACCATACTCAGTGAGCTATCACACTGCTCAGTGTGGTGAAACCCATAGGACTTCTGAAAATGTTACCACCATACTTTGCATAAGAGACACGGGTTTGTGTGTCTGATGATAATCATCAGATGATTACAAAAATTCCACTTTAAAGACGAACTGAAGATACGAGTTAGATTACTAGCAGTCAGGGTTGTACTCTGAAAGTTCATGAATCCACTGACATTGCTGGTCTTTCTCTTCCGCTTACATATGCAAGTGGTGCGTTCCGTATATAATGCCTCCTATTTTTTGTGTTAATATGTAACGTCTGAGCTGGATGTTGGTGGTGTTGTAGTAAAGGTTGAACCTTCCCGCCAATGTACTGTTAATTTGGTTGTCGTGCGACAGATAGCGACAGCAGAGCAGTCTACCAAAATGGCGTCTGACATAGAAGTGCGTATGAAAGAGAAATGGGTTATTGAATTTCTCACTGCCAAACAAATTGTACCCACTGACATCCATCGACACTTGCTAAAGGTGTACGGAGACAATACAGTGGATGTCAGCACAGTGAGGCGGTGGGTAGTGCGTTTCAACAGCGGCAAAAGTGAAGTGCACGATAAGACGCGCCCTGGGCGTCCCTGCTCAGCTGCCACTCCTCACAATGAACAGCGCCTCATCCGAACAGATCAGCAGATAACGACCAGGGACTGTCAATTCTGAACGCTACAAGACAACGCTGACTGCTGAAAGCCCATATTTCCTGAGTCAGGCCAGAGAAGTACACAACCTTTCGCTTGCAACACGATAAGGCTAGACC
>NW_019731518.1:486-922 GCF_002891405.2 Cryptotermes secundus | reverse complement strand
TTACACTGGTGTCAGAAGTGGGATTTGGACTTACACACGTGGCCAACGAGATTCGAACGAAACACGTCACATGGCGTCAGAATTTTTACGAACTTAAACACGCCTAGACACATAATTGGATTGTTGTGCATCGAGTATTTGACTGCTACTAAATGGAGAAACAAGATATGCAGCGAATAATCGAAATGCTGGCAAGAATGGACGCCGGCATGAAAACCCATCAAGAGCTGAGGGCCTGGTGAGAAAAGGCGGACGCCGACTCGAAAGCCTGGCGAGAAAAGACTTCCGCGGAGATGAGAGCAACCCCAGCAACGGCGGCACAACAAGAAGAGGTCCCCATAATGATACCAGTCGAAGAGACAATGGCCTGCCGAGAAGTGGAGGCATGTCAAGAAGAAGATCCGGCCTCAGCGAACAGGAAACCTGAGGCGGCAGA
>NW_019731518.1:0-237 GCF_002891405.2 Cryptotermes secundus | reverse complement strand
AAACTCCCCAGGGAACCTTCGGATACCAGAGAAAGGACTTGGCGCCACGGTCTTGTACCAGCAAGTGGCGGGAAGTCCAGGAGGAACAACGACGTCAGGGAGTGCAAACAACGCATCAGGAGCTGTTACGTCGACATAAGGAACCTTCGAAGAAAGAAATGATCAAGGACTGGACATTATGGAGGGGTCAATCCCCTCCAAAACGAAAAAAGAAGCAGGGCACAGAAGAGGAGCCGG
>NW_019731517.1:0-773 GCF_002891405.2 Cryptotermes secundus | reverse complement strand
CGACTCACTTGAACTCATTCACTGAATTCTGCTCCAGGTGAAATTTGAGAGGNAGAGGAGATTAAATGCAAGTTATAAATGGTGTTGAATTCGAACCCAGGACTAAAAAAATATTCAGTCAATTAGTCAGTACTTGAGTGGAATTAGGGTATCTTTGCCAGATGAATGTTCCGAACCTTTCGCGCCAGTGTATAAATACTGTTCAATCACGTCAGTTGATGTAGAAAGATCATTCTCAGCCTATAAAGTCATTTTGATGGACAATAGACGTAGTTTGTCTCCAGAAAACATTGAAAGACTTCTAGTTGCCTATTGTGATGCTACTTTCTGCAGTGAATGATACATGTAAATAGGCGAGTCTGAATAAAGTGACCTGTTTCTTAAGTGCATACTGTTTTATTATTGGTGCATATTTTCCCACTTTTTAGCACATAAAGATTCGGGCCCTACTAATGAGATTAAGCCCCCTTGCACAAAGTGCCACTGCTTGCCTCAAGCAATATTCTATGAATTTTATTTATAATCACTACAATGTTTCCAAACATTGTGACAAGAAAGCTAGAGGTATCTATCTCATGTGACACGTTTCACACAGCAGGTGCTTTCATATGGCGGATAGTTCAGGAGGCGAAGGCACTGCATGGAACTTACTCACTAGGAACTGCATCCCTCCACTGATGCTACTCCAGGATTGCCAACATATAATAACAATTGTATACAAACAGCTTCACCGACTGTTCACCTCAACACACATTATCACTGGTCAAAATTTC
>NW_019731516.1:424-492 GCF_002891405.2 Cryptotermes secundus | reverse complement strand
CGTTCTGCTATAATTCTCATCCCAATTGCATCCCTGGTTCCTTTTACACTTCTAAATCCAAACTGATC
>NW_019731516.1:0-334 GCF_002891405.2 Cryptotermes secundus | reverse complement strand
AATGGTCGCTGCATTTTGTAGCTTTTGTCTTTTTCTTTAAGGCAACCATTGTCACTTCTGTAAAGTCCTTGGGCCACTCCCCAGTTTCATATATGGTGTTTATTAGTTTTGTCAGTGTTTTCAAACCACCTTCTCCCAGTAACATAAGCACATCTCCAGGTACATCATCTCCTGTAGCCTTTCCATTCCTCATGTCCTCGATAGCTTTTTCCACCTCACTTTGTAAAATATATGGTTCTTTCTCGTCTGTATCTACTTCCGGTTCCACTTCCAAAGTTTCTGGCTGATCAGGTCAATCATATAGTTCTCTAATATAATTTTCCTAAATTTTCAG
>NW_019731515.1:0-401 GCF_002891405.2 Cryptotermes secundus | reverse complement strand
TGAAACCGTGAGGAGAGGTAGATCAAAGAAACTGTGTTCGCAATGGTTAGGACCCTATGAAGTTATTAGTAAAGGAGGGGTTAATACGACCCTCAAGATGGGAAAAAGAATTCAAAGGGTACACCTAAATAGGCTAAAACCTTTCCATTAGTTTCAAAGGAGAAACAAGGAATATTATTCTTTCCAGATGCAGTATAGGAAGACATGGATCATAGCAGTATGGATTGTTTGGTCATGGGGAATCCAGGAAACGAATGCCTCAACTGAAGAACTTGGATACTCAGTAGATCGATATGATGAATCACCAGGAATATATTATGAAAATCTGGGAGAAGTTAACTTATTTAATACAGCACGGAAAACAGTGGTATACTTAGATGTAAGAGATACAGACCAAAAAT
>NW_019731514.1:0-338 GCF_002891405.2 Cryptotermes secundus | reverse complement strand
AGCTAGCAAGCTAGCAACGCAATGATAGAAAGCTAGCAACTGTAAACTAGAAAGCTAGAAACGCAAATTTAGCAAGCTAGAAACGCAAAGCTAGCAAGCGAGTAATGCTAAGCTAGGTAGTTAGCAACGCAAACCTACCAAGCTAGCGACGCAAAGGTAGCAAGCTAGCAACGCAAAGCTAGCATGCTTGTTTGCAAGCAAGAAACGCAAAGCAAACAAGCAAAGTAAAGCTAGCAAGATAGCAAATCCAAGCTAGCAAGCTAGAAACGCAAAGCTAGCAAGCGAGTAATGCTAAGCTAGGTAGTTAGCAACGCAAACCTACCAAGCTAGCGACGCAA
>NW_019731513.1:0-397 GCF_002891405.2 Cryptotermes secundus | reverse complement strand
TTAATAAGCCATCATTGTAACATCTCCAGTGAATTATGAAATGTTGCCAAANATATAGGAGCTGTGATTGGGGGTCAGAGTTCAAGTCCCAGTAGGGTGAAGACTGGCTTTGGAGCCTACCCAGCCTTCTGAATCAAGTAATCATTAAATGGGGGTTTCCCTATATTTATAATTTTGGATCACATGGCAGTGTGGAATGATGAAGTGTTTTCAAAAACGGTGGCTAACCAGTCCCACCATAGGGTGTTGAAATTATAGATAGAATGAAGATACGTTAACAACAGCCATGAAAGGCAGTGGGCTTCTTGCCTAATATATGTCGGAAATAAGAGCAGAGAACAAAATTTTATTAAAAATTTTTTGCTCATAATGCAGTGTTGACAAGTACTAGTTTTGT
>NW_019731512.1:0-458 GCF_002891405.2 Cryptotermes secundus | reverse complement strand
GGCAGTATGTTCCTCCAAAAATCTGGTAACTGTCTACCAGATTACTCAGTAATAGCTAGTAATGTCAGTTAAAGGCGCACACTACCCTTCACCCATCCTACATTTGAGAACATGGATACTAGAACATTTAATCTTAACACAGTCAGTAGTTTTGTGGTGTGCGTTGCCACGTGTTGTGATAGATAGTTACCAACATTATTGAACACATAGCCTTACTTTTCTTCCCTGAGGATTGAGACAGTATGTTCCTCCAAAAATCTGGTAACTGTCTACCAGATTACCCAGTATCATATCCCAGACAATCACAGTCTTATTATTCACCTCTGTGAGAATGTCGACTCTGGTACCATTAATCTTATGCCATTTTTGAGTGAGCGGGTGCTTGGGGAAAGTGACTGTTTCCATGTTCAAGATATTTCTATGATGTTTCAGGCAGTACCATGAAGATGGGCCGAGCC
>NW_019731511.1:1022-1462 GCF_002891405.2 Cryptotermes secundus | reverse complement strand
GTAATTTTACTTGACACCGTACATTTTGGTAATTCCAAGGGATTTTTTTACGGCTACGATAAAGGACCGATGTCCCCATCCTGAAACTCATGTTCTGAAAATAAGAGCGTTCTAAGTCCCATAGGCACAAATCGGTGAGCAAAAAAAAACGATGTTATTCAGCAGTGAGAACGAAACGATTGCATTTTCAACTAAGAAGACGCATTGTACTCGGTTCCTGTCATATGTAGAATGATTTTATAAGCAAGAAACTCTGTTGTTCACGTGTTTAAGATAAGACATTGTATAAATATATATGTAGTCATGTAATATAACTTGACACCGTACATTTTGGTAATTTCAAGGGATTTATTTACGGCTATGATAAAGGACCCATGTCCCTTTCCTGAAACTCATGTTCTGAAGATAAGAGCGTTCAAGATCCCATAGGCACAAATCGG
>NW_019731511.1:0-516 GCF_002891405.2 Cryptotermes secundus | reverse complement strand
GTAATTTCAAGGGATTTATTTACGGCTATGATAAAGGACCGATGTCCCCACCCTGAAACTCATGTTCTGAAAATTAGAGCGTTCTAAGTCCCCTAGTTACAAATCGGTGAGCAAAACCATACGATGTTATTCATCAGTTAGAACGAAACGATTGCATTTTCAACTAAGAAGACTTATTGTTCTCGGTTCCTGTCATATGTAGAATGATTTTATAAGAAAGAAACTCTGTTGTTCACGTGTTTAAGATAAGACATTGTATAAATATATATGTAGTCATTTAATTTTACTTGACAACGTACATTTTGGTAATTTCAAGGGATTTATTTACGGCTATGATAAAGGACCGATGTCCCCATCCTGAAAATCATGTTCTGAAAATAAGAGCGGTTTAAGTCCCATAGGCACAATTCGGTGAGTAAAACAAAAAGAAGTTTTTCAGCAGTGAGAACGAAACGATAGCATTTTCATCTAACTAGACGCATTGTACTCGGTTGATGTCATATGTAGAATGATTTT
>NW_019731510.1:0-343 GCF_002891405.2 Cryptotermes secundus | reverse complement strand
GTTTTTTTAATTATCTGAGACAGTTCATGCCTCCATCACCACTGAAAACAGGGTGTTCATGTATTTTTAAATGGTTATTTAAACAGCAAGCCTGAGTGCCACGTGGTATCAAAGACTTTTTCGATGTCCAAGAACACTGCAGCCGTAGACATTTTATTGTTGAAATTAAGGGTCACGTGGTCCGCAGCCTCATACATTGCAATGTCGTGCTGTGACGTGCACGAAAACCAAACTGACTTGCGTTGAGCAGGTCTCTTTCTTCAATATGTTTGTGGAGGAATTTCAAAATTGCTTATTTCAAAGTTATTATTTTTGCTTCCTTCCAAGTATTTGGAAAGTGAGA
>NW_019731509.1:0-369 GCF_002891405.2 Cryptotermes secundus | reverse complement strand
TGCTTGCTTGCTAGCTTTGCGTTGGAAGCTTTGCTTTGCTACCTTCCATGCTTTGCGTTGCTAACTTGCTAGCTTTGCGTTTCTAGCTTGGTAACTTTGCGTTGCTAACTACCTAACTTTGCGTTGATATCTTGCTAGTTTTGTGTTGCTAGATTGCTAGCTTTGCGTTTCTAGCTTGCTAGATTTGATTTGCAACTTTACCAGCTTTGCGTTGCTAGCTTGCCAGGTTTGCGTTTCTAGCTTACCAGCTTTTCGTTGCTAGCTTGCTAGATTTACTTGGATAGCTTGCTAGGTTACCGTTGCTAGCTTGCTAGCTTTCCCAGGTATGCGTTGCTAGCTTGTAAGCTTTGCGTTGCTAGCTTGCCAGCT
>NW_019731508.1:0-1398 GCF_002891405.2 Cryptotermes secundus | reverse complement strand
TACATAAGCACAGCTAGGGTGAATCACGGCACTCAAGGACAAACATACAGAGTGGCGCAAAAAGATGGGAACTTTTGAATGTGATGTTGGCAGCAGTGTGAGGGGAGAAGAAATGTGGGGAGGGTGGTAAGTTGTAGAGTAGCACTGGAGGTTTAGTAGCCATGGAACAGTTGAACCTTCAAGAACGGCTCGAAGGGTGATAGGACCATATTTTTTTGAAGACATCGCAAGAAACACGGTGACAGTAACTTCTGAGCGTTATGTAACCATGCTTGAGACGTTTCTTGCTGCAAGAATTCACAGTGTACCGAACATTGATATCGAAAACACTTGGTTTCAACAGGACAGGGCGACCGCACACACCGCACGAGTGTCAATGGCAGCGGTCAGGCGTCTGTTCCCCAGACTTATCAGTGTGTGATTTTTTTTAAGGGGTTATTTGAAGAGCGTGGTCTACAATACAGGCCCCACAACCCTAGCCGAAATTAGAAGACGAATAACAGAAGAGATCGCAGCAATACAACCCGACACTTTGCTCCGAACCATGCGCAATTTTCAGGATCGACTTGCAGAGTGTATTCGGCAAGATGGACATCATTTTCGCGACGTTATTTTCAAACTGTGAGTTATTTCTAAATTTCCAATGTAGAAGTGCACATTGAGTACCTTGATTAAATTAAAAAAAAAAAATTGCATTTCTTTCTCTATTTTCAAAAGTTCCCACCTTTTTGCGCCACCCTGTAGATAAGGCCTCTCAGCTGATAGGTATAATCCGTGTACCCGCTAGAAGACCACACTTTTCTTGGGCCATTATCTCCATAACCGTTCAACTTTGGACATAGGTGTTTTGGGTTATATCGGCATACTTTAACATAAGGAACACCCTCCCGAAGTTTGGTCCATTCCTCCTGGGACACCCTGTATATTAGAAGTCTTGGCATCAATGAGTTGAAAGTTTGAATTCTTGTGACCTCATGTCTGCATCTGAAACAACTGGCCAGATTTCGGAAGAATAAAAAGGGAGGGAGGGAAGGAGAAAATGTGCAAGTTCAGATCCTCGGCCACATCAATCCCATAATAAAGTTCATTTACGGTCATATATGGAACTGTTTCATGTGTATCACCAGCTGCTAATCTAATATTATATAAAAAAACTTAAGTAATTTTAATAAAATAGAAGCAACGCCATTTGAAATTTTGTGCACTACAGCGCCTCCACTCTTACTTGACCTCATATAATTTGCATCAAAGTTACTCTCCTGCAAGTTATTCTCGGAAGATTCAACGAGCAACTGATATGGATTAACAGTGGATTTCAGTTTGCTGTTTTAAAATTCTGTGCATCGCCAACTGTTTCAAAAATACGTTAATTTCTTATCACCCAAATAATTTATAATA
>NW_019731507.1:0-445 GCF_002891405.2 Cryptotermes secundus | reverse complement strand
GTCTCAGAGCACGGACCAGTGATGACTCACCAACCACAGAGCAAGAATGCCAACCACGTAACGGCGGTCACCAGAGAGTCTGTGTGTAACTGTACCCTTTGGTGTGTTTCAGAACCCACTGGTAGCATGCCGCCTCGCCTCACACAGAGAAGTGTCACCCTGTTGTCTGCAGAACAGGGCGCTGACGTGCATCTGAGCTGCGCCGCTCAGGGAAATCCCCCGCCTTCGTTCACGTGAGTACAGATATCGCATGTTCATGCTCTACCACTATATCCATTCGTTATGTTATTCAGAACATCATGTTTCGTACAGGCAACATTGCAGGGACACGTGGTAGTGTAGTTGGTTGAGGCCCTATGCTACAAGCTGGAAGATCGCGAGTTCGATTCCCGATGAGGTAATTGCATTTTTCAAGAGGTCTAATTCTTCCAGCCGCATTTTAGCC
>NW_019731506.1:0-518 GCF_002891405.2 Cryptotermes secundus | reverse complement strand
CCTAAATGTTTTTAAAACAACTCATATACTTAGCATATTTATACTGTGAGATGTAACAAGTAATTATGGTTTCACTCCAGCGCTCCTTGAGGTCAGCACCATTTCTCTGGATGAGGTTCGAATCCAGGGGGTTTCGTCAAAATTATATTTGGCAATGGACAGAAATGGACGTCTGTATGGAGAGGTAACATCAAATTGTTACTCTAGGATTCTGACGATGGTGTATAACACACTGATATATTGGGTTTTTGGACTTTATCCATCGTCCTGGTTTTTTAAGATAACAAATAAAAACACGACGTTTCGGAAACTGGATCTGTTTCCGTCCTCAGGTGAAGGAAAAGGGAAACACCTATTCTGTTGGGTCCTTTAGAAAGAGCTAGCCTCAATCCAGTTTCCGAAACGTCATGTTTTTATTTGTTATCTTAAAAAACCAGGACGATGGAGAAAGTCCAAAAACTGAATATATCAGTGTAACATCAAATTGTTTAAAATGTTGAAAATAGAATATACATGAG
>NW_019731505.1:0-499 GCF_002891405.2 Cryptotermes secundus | reverse complement strand
AAAAAATTTGGCAGAAATCAACTTTGTTTTCATAGTCATGTCCGTGTAGTGCATGAGTAATTTGAATTTTATAGGGGTAAAAGTGGAGATCTTTATGCAAAATCCGTCAAACGCTGGCTTCCAACAGCCCAAGTGATGTAACGTGGTGACGCACAGAACGGCTGCCAAATCGCCCAATTCAGTGGGTCTCAAACTTTTTACCTCTGAGCCCCCCCCTGAGAAGAGAAAATACTCTCAGGCCCCCAGCCTGTTTTTTTTATCAAAATAGAAGTCATGGTATGTTTGACGTCTTATTAAGTTTATTTTGTGTTTTTTTTACATACTATTTAGCAGTTTTTTTACTCAAAATTGAAGTATCACAATATTAGGCCTGCAATAAAAATTAGTTTTAACACTTGCAGATAACCAAAGTATGTACTGAAATGAAACGATATTTAACTAACAAGTATTTTATTTTTTTCTGCAAAGAAAATCAAACATTTAAATGTCAAAGGTCAGT
>NW_019731504.1:0-989 GCF_002891405.2 Cryptotermes secundus | reverse complement strand
TTAGCGTTGTTAGCGTGGTAGCTTTGAGTTGCTAGCTTGTTAGATATGCGTTGCTAGCTTGCTCGCATTGCGTTGCTAGCTTGATAATTTTTCGTTGCTAGCTTGGAAGCTTTGCGTTGCTACCTGGAAAGCTTTGCGCTCTAGCTTGCTTGCTTTGCGTTGCTAGCTTGCTAGCTTTGCGTTTCTTGCTTGTTTGCTTTGCTTTTCTTGCTTGCTAGCTTTGCGTTGCTAGCTTGCTAGATTGCTAGAATTGCGTTGCTATCTTCTTGGCTTTGCGTTGCTATCTTGCTAGCTTTGCGTTGCTAGCTTGCTAGCTTTGCGTTGCAAGCTTGGTAGATTTGCGTTGCTAGCTTGTTAGATTTTCATTGCTATCTTGATTGCTTTGCGTTGTTAGCTTGCTAGATTTTCGTTGCTATCTAGTTAGCTTTGCGTTGCTATCTTGCTTGCTTTGCGTTGCTAGCTTGCTAGATTTGCCTTGCTAGTTCTGCCACATTGCTTTGCTCTCTATACATTTGGCATTGCTAGACTGCTAGTTTTGCGTTGCTAGCATGGTAGCTTTGCGTTGCTACCTTGCTAGATTTGCGTGGCTAGCTTGCTAGATTTGCGTTGCTAGCTTGCTATCTTGGTTTTGCTAACTTGATGGCTTTGCGTTGCTAGCTTGCTAGCTTTACGTTGTAAGCTACCTTGCTTTGCGTTGCTAGCTTGCTAGCTTTGCTTTGCTAGCATGCTAGCTTTGCGTTGCTAGCTTGCAAGCATTGCATTACTTGCTTGCCAGTTGTGGGTTGCTTACTTGCCAGAAGTGCGTTGCTAGCTTGCCATCTTATACGTTCCTAGCTTGCCAGCTTTGCGTTGCTAGCTGGCTAGGTTTGCGTGGCTATCTTACTAGCTTTGCGTTGCTACCTTGCTAACTTTCAATTGCTAGCTCGCTAGGTTTCCTTTGCTATCTTGCTAGGTTTACATTGCTAACTAGCTAGATTTGCGTTCCTTGC
>NW_019731503.1:322-465 GCF_002891405.2 Cryptotermes secundus | reverse complement strand
AGTAGATCCTTTTCCATGGAAAAATAATACTTTGGTCTTGTCAGTTAAACAAAAAGTTGATTCACATTAAACCAACTTTCTAGTTGATCAATAACCTTTTTGATTTTTATATTTAAAGAACTAAGAGAGTTATCAGTGAACAG
>NW_019731503.1:0-265 GCF_002891405.2 Cryptotermes secundus | reverse complement strand
CATCTCCTCGGGCCCACGGTGAGCCAGTAACCCTCGTGGCTTTGCCCGAGATGGGGCAGTCCCCGGCACCAGGTCTAACACCGAAATTAGCGGACGTGACCACAGCCGCCAAGCCACACCTAAGCCCCGGGGAATTTCAGGAGTTAGAGGATCTCGTGTCCGAGTACGCCGATATATTCGCACAAGACAACGAAAATTATGGAAGAACAAACAGAGTTTTTCACCGCATAGACACGGGAGAAGCCCGGCCAATTCGGCAGCCACC
>NW_019731502.1:0-1049 GCF_002891405.2 Cryptotermes secundus | reverse complement strand
AGAAATGGGAGGTGATCCTAATTCATGTTTTCCAATCGATGACATAAACAATTTATTTTTGGAGTTGGTCCCAAAGTGTCCTATGCATATGTTCAAGTGGTGGTATCTCCTTACCCTTGTGAATTTCAGTGACCAGACATTTTGGGCTCAGATACTACGCACACAGCCTCATGATCTGATTCTTGAACAAGGGTAATGTAAAACAGTCTTCCTTCACAGTTTTTGTAGTCATGCTCATGATCATATTGCATATTTATTCACTTCTAATTATAATATAGGTTTTGATACATTGATGTGGCAAGAAGTAGTGCATGGATCACATGTAACGTATGCAAAAGCACTTCACAATCCTGCAAAAAGTTTAGTAATTACAGCAAAAGAAAGCGATGTGTAGTCTGAATACTGAATGTTGCCATCAAGTGGTTAGCACTCCTACTATTTACCTCATTCATTTCTAGGCCCTGCAGCTGACTGTCCTGTCTGGTATTTCATAGGTGTCCTCCATGCATCCAGGCAAATGCTGGAATAGTACCCTAAAACATCCATGGCCACTTCCTTCAAAATCCTTTTCAGCTCTCATTCACCTCCCATTTGATGCTGTAGAATTTGTGCGACTAAGAAGTCATTCTTAAACTAACGAAAAATCATGCACTCCAGATAATGTCCACAGTTTGATATTTAGTCTGATATATCACCCCACCTTGGAGAAGCTTGCTTGCATATTTCTACTGTTCTACTGTAATATATGTAGACAGATCCAAGATGGTGGACAATGAGATGAGCCATGCAAATAGTGCTCTAGTTTTGGTGAACAATAGTGAGAAATCAAGTGACATACTGTGTTTTTCATGTGCAGAATTAGATTTGGAATTGGAAAAGACGCGCATTGAGCTAAGAGCAAGTCAACAGTTTAACAAGGCAAGGCTTACTGAAGATATACGGCAAGAGTTTGGTCAGGTTAAATATAACTGTTCTAAGCGAACGGAACTGCAACATGCACTCTTGGAGGGTGCCGGAACGTGTGTGGGTTGTTTGAGATTACAAAGTCA
>NW_019731501.1:0-1013 GCF_002891405.2 Cryptotermes secundus | reverse complement strand
TTTGTTATCAATATACACATTTATTTATATGTTGGAAAAGCCAGTTGTATTTGCGTATACTTGGGTTGTGTATTCCCTAACAGTTCGGACTAGCAGATCCGTCCAGCTTGGCCCTTAGTGCCGACAGTGGTTTTCCTCTCCCGAGATCCCCTACTCGACCTTGGGGAGGCATAGTGCATCACGAAAAAGCAAGTCGTCTTATGAGCCTGTCCCTTACCCATATTTGAATTGGAGTTCACGGGTCTAAGTGGGTAGGAGAACTGGGTTCTCGACCCACAGGGTCAAGGGTCACGGCTCAAAGTGGTAGCAGAGCGTGGTTTCCTTCCACAGGGTCAAGGGTCACGGCTCACATGCTAGCAAAGCAAAGCTAGCAAGCAAGCAAAGAAATTTGTCAAGCTAGAACGCACAGCTGGCAAGCTAACAACGCAAAGCTAGCAAGCTTGAACGCAAACCTAGAAAGATAACAACGCAAAACAATCAAGTTAGCAACGCAGTTCTAGCAATCTAGCAAGCTAGAACGGAAAGATGCAAGGTAGCAAGGCAAACCTAGGAAGCTAGAACGCCAAGCTAGCAAGGTAGCAACGCAAACCTAGCAAGCTGGGAACGCAAAGCTAGCAAAGTAGCAACGCAAAGCTAGCAAGATAGCAAAGCAAAGCTAGCAAGCTAGCAACTCAAAGCTAGAAAGCTAGCAACGGGAAACTAGCAAGGAAGCAACGCAAATCTAGCAATCTAGCCAAGCAAATATAGCAAGCTAGCAACGCAAACCTAGCAAACTAGCAACGCACACTGGAATGCTAGCAACGCAAACCTGGCAAACTAGAAAAGAAAAGCTTGCAAGCTATCAAAGCAAATCTAGCAAGTTAGCAACGGGAAGCTAGCAAGCTAGCAACGAAAAGCTAGCAAGCTAGCAACCAAAGCTAGCAAGCTAGAAACGCAAAGAGAGCAAGCTAGCAACGCAAAGCAAGCAAGATAGAACGAAATGCTAGCAACCTAGCAACGCAAAGCTAGCAAGC
>NW_019731500.1:0-443 GCF_002891405.2 Cryptotermes secundus | reverse complement strand
TGACTTAGTGTGTTTGAGTGCTCTTTTGGTCTTATTCATCTCTTACTGTTATGTACCTTATAAAGGTTGTTATATTATCGTGATAGATCATTGTGTAATGNACATGTGATGTATTCACTGTTATTTTTTGACATGACCAATTGTATTCACTTCAGTTATGGACGAAAATAAAGTTGAAAGTTAATATTGAGAAGGACGAGCTCTCTTTCAGAAGATGCCAAATGTTTACTTCCCCCTCAACCTCCACATGCTGATACTTATGACAAAACTGGAGCATTTCATCCCTCATATTTCACAGCTCCTTCCCAAGGGACGCACATTTATATGTGGACTCACCATTAACCATGTACAAAGAATATTCTGTGGCACTTAGAGACAGGGAAGATGAAACCTGGCAAGGCAAGGCCCACAATTCCATATATTTATTTAAGAAGACTAGTGTA
>NW_019731499.1:0-648 GCF_002891405.2 Cryptotermes secundus | reverse complement strand
ATAATGCAGAAATCATCAATAACTTGTACATAATTTAATTTAAAGTGAAGAATACTTTCACATATTATGGGTATTTCCTTATATTGACGTGAAATCGTGAAATATAATTGGGAAAGTTTTAACAAAATTTGTTTATTTCGTTCATAATTTGCTAAATTCATTTTAATTAACTTAGAATGATTGAATATTTTATTATAATTCATTAAACAATACATTAGTTATCAGAAATTTGAAGGAATACCTTATATTGGAGTAAAATCTTATTATAAATTCTTTGAAATTCTTTATTTATGGTGAAGATTTCAAAAATTTTTAGGTTGAAATTATATGAATTATGTTGAAGAAGGTCAAAATTACTTCAGAATTCCTTAAATTATCATGAAATCTCTAGAAATATAATTGAAATTAAATCATTATGAATTATAGTAAAAAACTTGTACAGATTTCCATAAATTTTTGTGGAATCTTTGACAATTTTTTGAAATTCTATATATTAACTTGAATTCTGGATTAATTCTTTATCAAAATTTCATACATTACGTTGAAATATTTCAAAACCTGGATTATATTAGTTAAATTAACATAATATCAATCAGAATTAAATTAATTCCGAATTATAATGAAGAAATCATCAATAATTTGGACAGA
>NW_019731498.1:249-824 GCF_002891405.2 Cryptotermes secundus | reverse complement strand
TTTCTATCAGCCTTCCTCCACAGGAATCGGCTGCACGACAACAGACAGCTGAGGTCATTGAATGCATGGGTGTCAAATTAGAGCCAGAGCGTCAAGGCGATGATAGGCATCGTAGTGCTCATGAAGTTGAACGTGTCTCCCAGCACTCCTTAGTGGCCAACAGTAGTGATGGGCCTCATAACGAGGATGAAGGTGAACAAGTCGACGAAAACTCCTTGGTAGACAACAGTAGTGATGGACCTCGTAGTGTTCAAGAGGGAGAACAAGTCGCCCAACACTCCTTAGTGGCCAACGCTAGTTATGGGCCTCATAATTATTATGAAGGTGAAAAAGTCGCCGAACACTCCTCCGCAGACAACAGTGGTGATCAACCTCGTAGTGCTCAAGAGGACGGCGAAATTATCGAGGGAATCCACGTGGAACCGCCAAAGCGACAAGGCGAGTGCGGTTGTGAAGGTGGCGAGCCTTCTTCTTGCGAGTATATATTAGGACACGGCTTAAATCCAGTATACGTGGCCGAGTACGCGGATATCTTCGCAAGGAACAGCGAAGATTACGGAAGACAGACAAAGTGT
>NW_019731498.1:0-141 GCF_002891405.2 Cryptotermes secundus | reverse complement strand
GGGAGCGACAGCGACGCAGAGATGACTGCCTGCCAAGAGATGGAGGCACAGAAAGAAGAGGTCCCCGTAGGTGACGCCCCGAGAATACCGGTCGGTGAACCGAAGAAAAGGCGTAGGGACCGGAAACTGGCCGCGGAGCGC
>NW_019731497.1:0-951 GCF_002891405.2 Cryptotermes secundus | reverse complement strand
ATTAGGAAAGCAAAGCTGGCAAGGTAGCAACGCATAAATTTCACGTTAGCAACGCAAAGCTAGCAAGCTAGCAACGAAAATTTAGCAAGGTAGCAAAGAAAAGCTAGCAAGCTATCTACACAAATCTAGCCAGAGGGCAAAGTAGCAGCGCAAAGCTAACAAGCTAGCAACTCAAAGCTAGCAAGGTAGCAACGCAAATATAGCAAGGTAGCATTGCAAAGCTAGCAAGCTTGCTACGCAAATCTAGCAAGATTACAATGAAGAAACCCATAGCTAGCAAAGAAAAGCTAGGAAGTTAGCAACGCAAAGCCACCAAGCTAGCAACACAAAGCAAGCAAGATAGCAACGCAAAGCTAGCAAGCTAGAAACGCAAAGCTAGCAAGCTACAAACGCAAAGCTAGCAAGCAAGCAACTCAAAGCTGGCAAGGTAGCAACGAATAGCTATAAAGCTAGCAAAACAAAACTAACAAGGTAGCAACGCAAAGCTAGCAAGATAGCCACACAAATCAAACAAGCTAGGAACGCATGCTGGCAAGCTAGCAACGCAAAATTTGCAAGATAGCAACGCTAATCTGTCAAGCAAGCAACTCTAAGCTGGCAAGCAAGCAACGAATATCTAGCATGCTAGCAAAGTAACAACGCAAAGCTAGCTATCTAACAACGCAAAGCTAGGTAGCTAGCAACGCAAAGGTAGCAAGCAAGAAAAGCGAAGCAAGGAAGCAAGCACGCAAAGCTAGCAAGCTAACAACGCAAAGCTAGCAAGCTAGAAAAGGAAAGCTAGAAAGGTAGAAAAGCAAAGCTGGCAAGCTAACAACGCAAACTGGCATGCTAGCAACACATAGCTGCCAAGCTAGCAACACTAAGCTGGTAAGCTAACACAAATATCTAGCAAGCTAGCAACGGAATGCTAGGAAGCTAGCAACGCAAAGCTGGAAAGCTAGCAACGTAAAG
>NW_019731496.1:0-694 GCF_002891405.2 Cryptotermes secundus | reverse complement strand
CTTGGTAGACTTGCGTTGCTAACTTGCTAGTTTGCGTTGCTAGCTAGATAGGTTAGCGTTGCTCCCTTGCTAGTTTGGCGTTGCTAGCTTGCTAGTTTTGCGATGATAGCTTGTTAGCTGGCTAGATTTGCGTAGCTAGCTTGCTAGTTTTTATTTGCTAGCTTGCTAGCATTGCGTTGGCAGCTTACTATCTTTGCGTTGCTAGCTTGCTACTTTTGAGTTGCTAGCTTGCTAGCTTTCCGTTTCTAGCTTGCTAGGTATGCGTTGCTATCTTGTCAGTTTTGGGTTGCTAGCTTGCCAGGTATGCGTTGCTAGTTTTCCAGTTTTCGTTGCTATCTGGTCAGCTTGGCGTTGCTACATTGCTAGCTTTCTTTGCTAGCTTGCTAGCTTTGTGTTTCTAGCTTGCTAGCATTGCGTTGCTTGCTTGCTAGCTTTGCGTTGCTAGCTTGATAGCTTTGTTTTATATCTTGTTAGGTTTGCGTTGCTAGCTTTCCAGGTTTGCGTTTTAGCTTGCTAGATTTGCGTTGCTAGCTTTCTAGGTTTGCGTTGCTTGCTTGCTTGCTATCTTTGAGTAGCGAGCTTGGGAGCTATGCTTTTCTAGCTTGCTTGATTTGAGTTTTTAGCTTGCTAGATTTTCGTTCCTATCTTAGTACCTCTGCGTTGCTAGCTTGGTAGCTTTGCGTTGCTAGCTTGC
>NW_019731495.1:0-384 GCF_002891405.2 Cryptotermes secundus | reverse complement strand
TGCTATTGACCTCAAGTTTCCTGGATTCACTGGCCTTCCCCCCCCTCTTAGCACACAACACCATATATGGCCTTAATCGCTCTCGACTGCTCCTATTGGTCCGCTTACCCTAACCACCTACTTCGTATATATAGCAGAGCCTTTCACTTCCTAATCATTACAGCTACTGCTCTCTGCATTCACAAGCCATTCACCTGCTCTGAAGATGGAGGCGATACGTTCCTCCGAAACGTCAGCCAAAACGAAGAATACACGGCGCCAAAACCCAGAAGACGACTTTCTTCATAGTGATCGCCGTGAAAACCTCAAAACTTTTTAAAGCTTGTTTGAATTTAATACTATTATTTGACAAATTCCTAATGCTTCGTGGTAAATTATTGAATA
>NW_019731494.1:344-518 GCF_002891405.2 Cryptotermes secundus | reverse complement strand
TTATGATGCGGGAACATTGTACTTTTGACAGTAAGATTTTTTGATTTGGCAAAATTTACTACTCTAACTCCATTTTTTCTTTTTTTTCTGTGGCACTACAGCCCCAATTTGGGCCTAGGCCTACCTCCATGAAACTCTCCGTTTCACTTCGGTTTACTAGATCTTACACATACG
>NW_019731494.1:0-319 GCF_002891405.2 Cryptotermes secundus | reverse complement strand
ATCGCAAGGCCTCTACCTGTAGACAAACACAGAAAAACGCACACAAACATCCATGCCCTGAGTGGGATTCGAACCCACTATCCCGGCTTCCGAGCGAGCGAAGACAGTGCATGCCTTAGACCGCTCAGCTACCGTGACTGGCACTCTAACTCCATTATCATTACTAATTTCATGCAAACTCTCATTCCGAGTCGTTGGTTTGAAAATGTCTTCCTTCCCTACTTTGGCACTGAAATCTCCTAACAAAATTTACACAGGGTACTTCGGGAATTTGTCAAATACATGTTCTAGTTCTTCAAAGAATCTATCCTTTATGTCA
>NW_019731493.1:0-1048 GCF_002891405.2 Cryptotermes secundus | reverse complement strand
GGCCTAAAAGAACTTCACTGTACACTGCCACTGATGATATTGTCACATGTAGGGGTTGTGTGCTTAACTAATATATAGGTCCTGGATTGGATGACTGGATTTATTGACATCTTATTCACACAACTCAGGACTGTAGACAGTACATCATTATCACTATTTTCGCACACTTTACAGTTCACTATCGTACACACACTAGGGTTCTCAGTCTTTACTAGTAATATTCAGGCAATGGATTTATATAGTCCCATGTAACTTTAAATCACACATGAAGTCTTCTTTTACAGCCTAATTCCTTTCTTGCCAATATTCTGCAACTGCCAATTCTGAAGACTCGACTCAGTTCAATTCCTCTGCTTCCAAGCTCATGAACTTGACCAACTCCACTACTACTTCTCAAATGAACTCGTGTTTGTAACCATTTTGCAAGAACACAGAAAACACAGCCTCTCTGCTGTTGAGAAGGCATGGTTACAGCACCATTGCATAGCAACAGAAATTACTCAGTTGTTGCTTGTGTATTCATTGCCACAGGAATGTGTTTACCTAGTTGTGCCTAGAAATGAATGTCTGTTCTGACTTCACTATTTCAGGTTTTGGGCATCGTGTCACAATATGAAGAGATTTATCAAATAAACCTTTTCTTGTTACAGAAGTTCANTGATTTCCTGACACTGTCCTCTGATCTCAGTGAAATTGTTCTTCATAATTAATTACCACACCAAGAAGGTGTTTGTGGGAAGAAAAAGTGTAGTAGCTCAATGCACCTCAGCACTAAGTGGAATTGAGTGGAGCCTCATGTTCTGACCAGTTTATCCCCATTGGACAGGATTGTGGGTGGCTCCAGAGTCAGACTGGATGCTGGAGCACAGAAAGATCTCTTTCACTTGCAAGGAGTTGGCCGTGATTGCTCAGCTGCCCAGCCCACAGCCTAGTCACTTTACTTCAGGGTGGCTTCCTGAGCAGTAAAAGTATGGGAATCTTGTGAAGTATCACATTTTTATAGTTCTTCTTCTGCTTCAGGTTGTGGAACATTGTTATTGAAAAAATT
>NW_019731492.1:0-1247 GCF_002891405.2 Cryptotermes secundus | reverse complement strand
AAAAACGTAATATTGCTTCTCAAATTGTTGCGACAAAAAAATAAATTTGCTTGAACGTCTCTACCGATCTTCAGGGAAATTGCTATGTATATAAAGCCGCACAAGGCCATCTCAGCGTGCAGGTCACAAATGCCTACCATCAGTAATCACAACATTGCAGCACCTAAAATTGATGAAATAACCTTAATATTACCTGAATATTTTGTCCAATCCTCATGAAACTTGGTATGTATATCATGCTACCTGCGGTCATCTGGAAGGTGTACTTCATAATTCCCTCCTATCAGTAATTACTTACTTACTTACTTACTTACTTACTTACTTACTCATGGAGCTGGGTCCTTCTGGAGGAGCCGCCAATTCTGCAGCTACTCAAGAATTTTCCAGCATTTTATGGAACCCGAAGGTTCATTACCGTGTTCACAAGAGCCTTCCACTGGTCCCAATCCTGAGCCAGATCTATCGAATCCATACCATCCCACCTATCTCTCTAAAATCCATTCTAATATTGTCCACCCACTTACGCCTTGGTCTTCCTTGTGGTCTCCCTTCAGTAATACCAACACTGAAACCTGTAAAGCTATATTGTTTCGTTGACTTCATTACGATTATGTACTAAAGTTGACGTTCTACTTGTTGCACCAGACATCCAAATTGTAGTAAAAAGGAAATGAGGCGATTAGTTATTCCCAGAACTTCTTATTATGTAACTTATTTGGATGCCAGTTAATTTTTATGACGCTTACGTGGCTTCTGTTACAATTTAACACACAGTATGAACTCTGCGGCTTCGACCTCTAACATTAGAGTTTTATATTTCTTTTTCCTTTAAGGAAAAGCAAAATCGCGTGTTCTGGCTCCACTCGTCCTTGTACTTTTCTCCCTGCTTCCGTGTTTCGTCCATGGTTTTGCTCATAGTACATATGCCCTCTTCAGACTAAAGTATATAATTAGTTTTGTTCGATCGTTCAGTTCTTCTGTTGTGAAAATCTTCCATTATTCTGAATCTGAAGGAAGTGTTTACAACAATTTGTCTTATTCAGCGTACGTCTACTGCTGCCGTATTTGTTGCAACCTTTAACTTTAACAGGATTCACTTCCACGTGTGCTATCTATATATAGCCAAATGCAAGTTACTGTTGAACTACAACCCGTTTACTGCTGAAGTAGATTGGGTGTTACAGAGATCCCGGCACCTTTCGGTCTTAAATGACGTCCATCGGGGGGTAAGTAAAGTAAGTAAAAAA
>NW_019731491.1:0-678 GCF_002891405.2 Cryptotermes secundus | reverse complement strand
AAATAAAAGGTAGGAAACTAGCAACGCAAAGCTAGCAATCTAGCATCGCAAATTTAGAAAGCTAGCAACGCAAAGCTTTGCAAGCTAGCAACATATATCTAGCAAGCTAATAATGGAAAGCTAGCAAGCAAGCAATTCAAAGCTTGCAAACTAGCAACGCAAAGGTGGCAAGCTAGCAACGCATAGCTGGCAAGCTAGCAACGCAATGCTGGCAAGCAAGCAATGAAAATCTGGAAAGCTAGCAACGCAAAGATAGCAAGCTAGCATTGGAAATCTAGCATTCAAGCAACGCAAAGCAAACAAGCTAGCAACGCAAATCTAGCAAGGTAGCAACTCAATCCTAGGAAGCTAAGAAGCTAGCAACGCAAAGCTAGCAAGCTAGCAACTCAAAAGTAGCAAGCTAACAACGCAAAGCTACCAAGTTAGGAACGCAGTTTTTTCAAGATAGCAACGCAATGCTAGCAAGTTAGCAACGCTATTTTAGCAGTCTGGCAAGCTAGCATCTCAAAGCTTGCAAGCTAGCAACGAAAGCTAGCTACCAAGAAACGCAAAGCAAGCAAGCAAACAACGCAAAGATAGCATGCTAGTAACGTAAAGCAAGCAAGGTAATAACCTAAATCTAGCAAGCTAGCTACGCAAATCCAGCAAGCTAACAACGCAAAGTTGGCAAGCTAGCAA
>NW_019731490.1:0-570 GCF_002891405.2 Cryptotermes secundus | reverse complement strand
CGTTGCTAGCTTGCTCGCTTGCTAGATATGCGTTGCTAGCTTGCTGATTTTGGTTTCTAGCCTGCTAGGTTTGCGTTGCCAGCCTGCCAGATTAGCGTTGCTTGCTTGCCATGTTTCCCTTTCTAGTTTGCCAGCTTTGCGTTGCTAGCTTGCTAGCTTTGCGTTGCTAGCTTGCTTTTTTGCGTTGCTTGCTTGCATGTTTCCTTTGCGTTTCTTGCATGCAAGCTTCGTTGCTAGCCTGCTAGGTTTACTTTGCTAGACTGCTAGGTTTGCGTTGCTAGCTTGCTAGCATTTCGTTGCTACCTTTCTAACTTGGCGTTGATAACTTGCTAGCATTGAGTTTCTAGCTTGATAAATTGCTAGATTTGCGTTGCTAACTTGCAAGATTTGTGTTGCTATCTTGCTAGATTTGCGTTGCAAGCTTGCTAGCTTTGCGTTGCTAGCTTATTAGATTTTGATTGCTAGCTTGCTAGTTTTGCGTTGCTAGTTTGCTAGATTTGATTGCTACCATGGTAGCTTTGCGTCTCTAGCTTGGTAGCTTTGCGTTGCCAGCTTGCTAGCTTTGCGTTG
>NW_019731489.1:956-1485 GCF_002891405.2 Cryptotermes secundus | reverse complement strand
CTCATACACGCGAGTACCAGCCAACTTCTTACAATAATATATATACCTGCCGCATTCGTTTAAAATGACTGTCTCGAAAAAAAGTAACAAATACTCTGAATATGCATACGGCTTTTATTCATAATGCTTGTACACCATTCGCGGTGCACGATTCCATGTCTGGGCGGCAGAAATTGACCCCACCGAAACATCACACTTTGAAACGGCGTGGGCAACTTTGCCGCCGTGTCGTCATGAGCGTCATGAGGTCATGAGTGCTTAACTGCTGCCAACGTATTTGATTAAATTCTAGTGTACATGATCGAATCTGACTCTTTTGGGATATTTTTTAATAAATCCGATCTATTCGATTAAATTTCATCGAATTTCTTTGTTTTTGGATATTTTTTAACAAATTCGATCGTATTTGATTGAATTCCATCGAATTTGTTTGTATTTTCATTGTAATTGACTGAAATTGATTGTAATTTTCACGAATTTCCGGAGAAATTTCAGAAAATTTTCGGAGAAATGTTGGAAAACTTTCGGA
>NW_019731489.1:0-882 GCF_002891405.2 Cryptotermes secundus | reverse complement strand
GAGTCTTCGGAAAACTTTCGGAGAGATTTCGGAAAACTTTCGGAAATTCTCCGATAATTTCCCGGAATCTCTCCGAAAGTTTCCGAAAATTCTAAAAAAAAATCTAAAATTGTCCAGAATTATCGAACATTATAGAAAATTTATGAAAAACTCGGAAATCCTCGAATACGTTTTAAAATTCTCGAAAATGTTCTAAGATTTCCAATATTAATGGGAATTTATGAAAAATTCTCAAACTTGTTCATATATTACACATATAAGAAACCAACTTGAATATCCTTTATACATATCCTAATCATTTTTAAGTACCTAATAAATGCCGATTGCTGTGGACATGGGCGGATATGCGCAATTGGCTGAACTTATGTGCAGATTCTTTTTATACGACAGGTTTCTTTTTTCGGGAAAGTCGAGATTACTGTTAAATTACTGATTCTTGCATCGAACCAATTTTGCCGGTTCCTGACTTGTGCTGCATACCTCAGTATTTAAAAACTACGTTTATCATGAATTCCCTTGTTTGAAAAATTCATCAGGCAAAATAAATAACATAGCTGCAAAGACTGCAGGAGAAACAAAGATATTCTGGTTGGACTAGCAACCTACTCAGTGTTTACCAAAAGTTTGCACTACAAAAACATATAAGGCATCAAGGTCAACTGCAGAAAAGTGTGTTCGACACAAATCACAAAATGACCCAACTCGTCAGCTTATGAAAATCCACTGTTCCCTATCCTGAGCCAGATCAATCCAGTCCATATCGACACATCCTATATCTCTAAGATCCAAGCATTCTGCTTAATAAATTAAACCCAGCGAGAACTTTCCTTTCAGAGATGCAGAACAGATGGAATAAGGGACGATTATGTTTGGCCTCAAAAC
>NW_019731488.1:0-736 GCF_002891405.2 Cryptotermes secundus | reverse complement strand
CCACGGCCTCCGCTGGTAATACCCATGTTGAAGAGAGCCTTCGGCAGACAACTCAATATTCTGTGTTAGAACATCACCCAAGTCCCCCGAAATTCCCTAATTTATAGTTTTAATTCGCTGATTCGGCATTGACGACAGAGGGTAGGTACTCCTACCCGGTGTCCTCAATCCTCATAGTAACATTCTCATTGGTTCTCATGGGTGGTTGTGGGCGGACCCCTTGCGTCTTATTGCTGTGTATGCGGTCTCTTACGATTACTCCAGTGACCGAGTGAGGCAAGCTTCTTGCTCTGCGAGTACACAGACTTGCTGAGCATCCACATTCTTAACCTATTTGCCAGTCCTGGTGTTTACAATTTACTGTAAGAACTGCGAAACGCTTTTCGCAAGGNGTTTGAAAATATGAAAACAGAGACCAGGAGAGGAACAGAATTCGAACAAGCTATTAATGTCCGAATATACCATATGTTAGTTTTTTCACTGATTCTTAGCCTCGTTGGGCCCTGGCCTCTGATTTTCAGTGTCATGATCATATTTACAGACGGTAGGATCCTTTGGACGAGTCGTCAGCTCGTCTCAAGGCCTCTACCTAACCGCAGGACAACACAAGCACAGAATAAACGCATATACACACTAACTATCCATGCCCTGAGTGGAATTGGAATGCATGATCCCGAGTTTCGAGCGAGACAAGACAGTACATGCCTTAGACCGCTCGGCTACTGTGATCGGCAGT
>NW_019731487.1:0-939 GCF_002891405.2 Cryptotermes secundus | reverse complement strand
GGATATTTGAACTATAACATATATAGAATACTTGTGTTTAGGAAAAGTGACTCTGGGTAAACTTGAAAGAAAATTCTGTTTCCATCAGGGATAGTTGTATTCAACTTCATACCTTTGCTTACAACTTATACCTGAAAGCTGCACAGAACATAGCTTTTCAGTTACATTAATGTGTTATGTATCATGTACAGGAAGTAATAATACTCAGGTTTCCATTTGATATTAATTTCAATAGTATAATGAAACTCGAGAATCTGATACACTCTCTTGTTAACAAGATTTAGATTGCATTTAATAATATACGAAAAGCATTAAAATAATTGCAGAACTCTTACAAACCTCTATTTTTTTTTTATTTGTTTCATTCTGGTCCATCACACTAACAATTACAAAGACAAAAATAACTCCGTCCAGCAAGCCACGAACAAACACGGACGATACTAAGAATCTCCTTCACAAGATAGACAGGTGGCACAAGTTCAGCCCCCTCCAAGAAAGATGATAGGAGAAGTGACACGAACCTGCATGGTTTATAAAATTTTGACTTAAGAACAAAGTTTTAATACCAGGAACGCTGCTGCGATTGTGAAAAGTTGAATATTGTGCATATTGTGTATTCCAGGTGCACCCTCCAGGGAGAGTGTGTCCTACGCCAGCTAGCTGGGAGACGGGTGTTCTCTCTTGTCTATAGTTTGAACTCCCTACTAAGTTACAAGGAATTCCACAAGAAGTAACAGAAACAGATAGAACATTTATTAAATAAGAAACAACTCAGAAAAAAGCAAACAAGAATGAACACAGGAGACTAGAATATTTCGGATTACCAAGAAACGGCCTGTCAAACTCAATCTAGAAAATCAGCACCTTTACATTGCAACAGGACAGCCATGTTATGGCACAACTTAAAAACTCTGCTCAGAAAATCAATATGAACAATTA
>NW_019731486.1:0-708 GCF_002891405.2 Cryptotermes secundus | reverse complement strand
TAGCAAGCTAGCAAGCTAGCAACGCAAAGGTAGCTTTCCAGAAAGCAAAGCTAGCATGCTAACAACGCCAAGCTAACAAGGAAGAAACGCAAAACTATCAAGATGGAAACGCAAACTAGCATGTTAGAAACGCAAGGCTACCAAGCAAGCAACGCAAATCTAGCAAGCAAGAAGAGCAAAGCAAGCTAGCAACTCATAATTAGCAAGCTAGCAACGCAAAGCCACCAAGATAGCAACTCAAAGATAGCAAGCAAGCAAGGGAAAATTAGCAAGGTAGCAACGCAAAGCTGGCTAGCTAGAAACGCAATCTGGCAAGCTAGCAAAGCATACATAGCAATGTAGCAACTCAAAGCTGGCAAGCTAGCAACGCATATCTTGCAAGTTAGCAACGCAAAGATTGCNAGCAACGCAATTATAGCAAGCTAGCAACGCAAAAGAAGCAAGCTAGAACGCAAAGGTAGCAAGTTAGCAACGCAAAGCTAGCAAGCTAGCAAAGGAAAGCTAGCAAACAAGAAACGCAAAGCAAGCAACCAATAAACGCAAAGCTAGCAAGCTTGCAACGCCAAGATAGCAAGCAAGAAACGCAAAGCTAGCAACCTAGCAACGCAAAGATAGAATGCTAGCAACGACAAGCTGGCAAGATTTCAACGGAAAGCTAGCAAAAAATCAACGAAATGCTAGCATGATAGGAACGCAAAGAGAGCAAGC
>NW_019731485.1:0-286 GCF_002891405.2 Cryptotermes secundus | reverse complement strand
GAAAGCTAGCAAGATTGCAACGCAAATCTAGCAACCTGGCAACGCAAAGATAGCAAGCTAGCAACGCAAACAATCAAGCTAGAACGCAAACTTAGCAAGCTAGCGACGCAAAGCTACCAAGCTAGCAACGCGAAACTACCAAGCTAGCAATGAAATCTAGCAAGCTAGCAACGCAAAGCAAGCAAGCTAGCAACGCAAAGCTAAAAAGCTAACAACGCGAAGCTAGCAATATAGCAAAGAAAAGCTAGCCACGCAAATCTAGCAAGATAAGAACGCAAAGATGGCA
>NW_019731484.1:0-911 GCF_002891405.2 Cryptotermes secundus | reverse complement strand
CAAGCTAGCAACGCCAAGCTAGCAAGGTAGCAACGGAATGCTAGCAAGGTATCAACGAAATACTAGCATGATAGCAACGCAATATTAGCAAGCTAGCAACGGAAAGCTAGCAAGCAAGAATCGCAAAGGAAGCAAGCAACGCAAAGCTAGCATGCGAGCAACGCAAAGCTAGCAAGCTAGCAACCCAAAGCTAGCAAGCTTGCAACGGAAATATATCAAACTAGCAACGCAAACCTAGCAAGCTAGCAACGCAACCCTGGCAAGCTAGCAACTCATATCTAGCAAGGTAGCAACGGAATGCTAGCAAGGTATCAACGAAATACTAGCATGATAGCAACGCAATATTAGCAAGCTAGCAACGGAAAGCTAGCAAATTAGCAATGCAAAAACTAGCAAGCTAGCAAAGCAAAGCTAGCAAACGAGCACACCAAAGCTAGCAAGCTAGCAACGGAAAGCTAGCAAATTAGCAATGCAAAAACTAGCAAGCTAGCAACGCAACCCTGGCAAGCTAGCAACTCATATCTAGCAAGCTAGCAACGGAAAGCTCGAAAGCTAGCAACGGAAAGATGGCAAGCCATCAACGCAAAGATAGCAAGCTAGCAACGCAAAGCAAGCAAGCTAGAAAGCAGAGCTAGCAAGCTAGAAACGCAACGCTACCAAGCTAGCAACGCAAAGCTAGCAAGATAGCAAAGAAAAACTAGAAAGCTAGCAACTCAAAGCAAGCAAGCTAGAAAATCACAGCTAGCAAGCTAGCTACGCAAAGATAGCAAACAAGAAACACAAAGCGAGTAAGCAAGCAACGCAAAGTTAGCAAGCTAGCAAGCTAGCAACGCAAAGCTAGCAGTTTAGCAACGCAAAGCTATCCAGCTAGCAACGCAAAACTAGCTATCTAGCAACACAAAATACGCAAG
>NW_019731483.1:653-759 GCF_002891405.2 Cryptotermes secundus | reverse complement strand
AGCTAGCAAAGCCAAGCTACATATGTACCAACGCAACCTATCAAATTGGCAACGCAATCTAGTTAGCTAGCAACGCAAGGATACCAAACTAGCAACTCAAATCTAG
>NW_019731483.1:249-552 GCF_002891405.2 Cryptotermes secundus | reverse complement strand
AGCTACCAAGCTAGCAACGCAAACCTAACAAGCTAGCGACGCAAAGCTACCAAGCTAGCAACGCTAAGCTAACAAGATTACAACGCAAAGTTAGCAAGATAGCAACGCAAAGCTAGCAAGCTAGCAACGCTAAGCTACCAAGCTAGCAACGCCAAGCAAGCAAGGTAGGAACGCAAATCTTTCAAGCTGGCAACGCACCCTAGCAAGTTAGCAATGCAAGGCTACCAAGCTAGAAACGCAAAGCTAGCAAGCTTGCAACGCATAGCTAGCAAGTTAACAACGCAAATCTAGCAATCTAGCAAG
>NW_019731483.1:0-216 GCF_002891405.2 Cryptotermes secundus | reverse complement strand
CTCTAGCAAGCTAGCAAAGCAAAGCTAGCAAGCTAGCAAAGCAAAGCTAGCAAGCTAGCCAAGCAAATCTAGGAAGCTAGCAACGCAAAGCTAGCAAGCTAGCAACGCAAATATAGCAAGCTAGCAACGCAAACAAGCAAGCGAGAACACAAAGCTAGCAAGCTAGGAACACAAAGCTACCAAGCAAGAAACCCAAAATTACCAAGCTAGCAACGC
>NW_019731482.1:0-833 GCF_002891405.2 Cryptotermes secundus | reverse complement strand
GAGGCATAGTGCATCACGTACAAGAAAGTCGTATTATTAGCCTGTCCCTTACCNACCCATATTGAGCAGTAGTTCACCGGTCTAAGTGGGTAGGAGAACTGGGTTCTCGACCCACAGGGTCAAGGGACACGACTCATTAACTTGCTAGATATGCGCTTTAGATTGCTAGCTTTGCGTTGCTAGTTTGCCAGCTTTGCATTGCTAGGTTGCTCTTCTTTGCATTTCTAGCTTGACAGCTTTGCTTTGATAGCTTGCCACTTTTGCGTTGCTAGCTTGAGAGCTTTGCGTTGCTATCTTGCCAGGTTTGCGTTGCTAGCTTGCGAGCTTTGCGCTGCTAGCTTGCTAGAATTTTCTTGCTAGCTTGCTAGATATGCGTTCTAGCTTGCTAGCTTTGTGTTTCTAAATTGCTAGCTCTGCGTTGTTAACTTTGCGTTGCTAGTTGCTAGATTTCGTTGCTATCTTGATAGTTTTGCTTTGCCAGCTTGCTAGCTTTCGTTGCTTGCTTCCTAGCTTGGTGTTGCTAGCTTGCTAGCTTTTTCTTACTAGCTTGCTAGATATGCGTTGCTAGCTTGCTAGCTTTTTCTTACTAGCTTGCTAGATATGCGTTGCTAGCTTGCTAGCTTTTTCTTACTAGCTTGCTAGATATGCGTTGCTAGCTTGCTAGCTTTTTCTTACTAGCTTGCTAGATATGCGTTGCTAGCTTGCTAGCATTGCGATGCCAACTTGCTGGCTTTGCGATTCTAGATTGCTAGCTTTGCGTTCCTAACTTGCTAGAATTGCGTCGCTAGCTTGATAGCTTTGCGTTGTTAGCTTGCTAGCTTTGCGTTCTAACT
>NW_019731481.1:0-1317 GCF_002891405.2 Cryptotermes secundus | reverse complement strand
ATATATATTGTGTGAGTGTAACAGGATGCTGAAATATAATATCATGAAAAGGAGTTGTGAAGATTCTGCTGTGAAGTGTTAAGAGACACTGAAGATTTTATATGCTATAGTTAGAGTAATCTTGAGAGTGTAAGAACTAATTGTAGTTATGATTAGTGAAGATCCAATAAACCACTTTACCTATCCATACCCGTGTCTTAGTCACGGATACACGCGACAATATTAAAAACTAAATGCATGAGGCCTTGCACCAGAAAACTATTAAGCTAGAAGTCACCACTGGAGAGATGAATTCTCTGTATGGAACCAACACAAGAAACACAAATTTTCCCACTCAGTCTACACTGGATGGTGTTGTACTTTTTGTCTTCTGCTGTGATAACTGGAGTGTAGATGGGAGAGATGTCCACGCTTGGCTGACTGCTCAGATGGTCTATCAGAGACATGGGTGCATTCCTTGTATTTCTTGTATGTGGATTTTGGTTCAGTCTGCAAGACCCTTACTTCTTTGCAACTTATTTTGTGGCCTTCTTGATATACATGTTGGACTAATTCTGATTTTTCAGGCAGACCTTGTGTCAGGTTGTATTGGTGCTGCTTAATGTGTACTTCTGTAGGTATACTTGTTGCAGTGACGTAACATTTGCCACAGTCACATGTGATGCTGTACACACACTGCTTCATCTGCTGCGTATCTCTAACCAGTCCAGTTTTCATCAATGTCCCATGGACTGTATGTTTAGTTTTGAAAATGTTCCTAAAATTGAAATGGTCCTCAATGCATCTGAATTTTTCAGAAATACCCTTAACATCTGAGATAATGACAGCACCCTAGTATTTCGTGTCTGAAGAAGGATGATTGGATTAAATACTTATCCACAAGAAAACAATATTATAATACACTATTGTAAGGTGTACAGCAGTTGCTATGCAATAGGTGAAAAAAAAAGTGTTATGCAACACTGCAATAGATTGTTACACACATTCTTGCAACAACAAATATGAACACAGCAGTAAAGTTACTGTTGGAAATGATATTTTCTACTCAGTCCATGCAAAGTGGTGCTAAGACAATTGGGGAGACTAAGTTACTTGTCAATTGTCACTTCAGAGTTGAGTGCTGCAAGGGAGGCTGTGAAGGTAGAACCTGGGTGCTTGAAGCTGAAGAATCTTCTGTTAGAGGCCATTGCCAGGGAATGGCTGGTGAAGACACAGCAGGCTGGAAAAAGGCTTAGTGGGTGCTGTGGTGCTTTGTAAAGTGTGGAGATTAGTGACAGTGCTATATATGCTTGTAGTTCTGAGTCCTGAGTTTTTAAG
>NW_019731480.1:0-458 GCF_002891405.2 Cryptotermes secundus | reverse complement strand
CTTTTTGGGTAATCGGCATCAATTCATCTGCAGGTTCACTGATCGTTATCCCGGCGACGTCGTCTACGGGGACCTCTTCTTGTTGTTCCGCCTCAGGGTTCTTGTCCACTGGGGCCGGCTTTTCTTCTAATAGATGTGCCTCCAACTCTTGGCAGGCAATCGTCTTTGCGTCTCTTTCGGGTTTAAATGCGTACACCATCTCCATGTGGCTGGTGCCCATTATTTTTCGCATAGCTTCCGTCCGTGCTTGGATAGCTCTTGTTTCTGTTCGAGTGACTTCCATCCTTTCTTGGATAGCTCTTCTTTCTTCTCTGGTGGCTTCCGTTTCTGCGACCAGCTCTTCTCGCATGGCGGCCATCTTTCCTCGCCAGGCTTTCCATCTGTCGTCAGAACTTTTCTCGGCAGCTTCTCTGTGGGCCCTCAATTCCTTCCGCAGGAGTTCCAACAATTGCTCTGTT
>NW_019731479.1:559-800 GCF_002891405.2 Cryptotermes secundus | reverse complement strand
CTAGCAAGCTAGATCGCAAAAGTAGCACGCAAGCAACGAAAAGCTCCCAAGCTAGCAAGGCAAAACTAGCAAGATAGGAACGCAAATCTAGCAAGCTAGCAACGCAAAGCTACAAAACTAGCATCGCAAAGCTAGTGTGCTAGAAACGCAAAACTAGCACGCTAGGAACGAAAACTAACAAGCTGGATACGCAAAGCCAGCAAGATATCAAATAAGCTAGCAATGTAGCAACGCAAATATA
>NW_019731479.1:0-456 GCF_002891405.2 Cryptotermes secundus | reverse complement strand
GAACCAAAAAACGAGCAAGCTATCAACGAAAAGCTAGGAAGGTAGCCACGCAAAAATAGCAAGCGAGCCACGAATACCTAGCAAGAAAGAAACGCAAAGCTGTTAAACTAGCAACGCAAATTAGCAATATAGCTACACAAATCTGGCAAGCTACCAACACATATCTAGCAATAAAGCAAGTATGCAACGCAAAGATAGCAAGCTAGAAACGCAAAGCTGGCAAGCTTGCAACGCATATTTATCAAGCCAGCAACGCAAAGCTAGCAAGCTAGCAACGTAAAGATAGTAAGCTAGCTACTAAAAACTAGCAAGTTTGATCGCGAAACTATCAAGCTAGCAACGCAAAGCTAACAAGCTAGCAACGCAAAACTAGCAAGCTAAGATCGCAAAACTAGCTAGCTAGCAACGCAGAGCTACCAAACTAGCAACGCAAAGTTAATAAGCTAGCAACGAAAA
>NW_019731478.1:324-464 GCF_002891405.2 Cryptotermes secundus | reverse complement strand
ATTATGAAGAGCTTCATAACTTCTACATTTCGCCAAGTATAATTAGAATGACCAAGGAGGATGAGATGGTAACACCGCTCTTTTCCCAACCCGCCTTTACTTGTATCAGCGCAGTCGGAATGGTGCTATCCCTGCTACAC
>NW_019731478.1:0-164 GCF_002891405.2 Cryptotermes secundus | reverse complement strand
TTCACCTGCTAATTCACCACGCTGTTAAATTAATGTATTCTTAGCTTTAAGTTACAGCGTTACACTATCGGCTAGCTATGTCCCGGAGCGTGCAAGGCTAATTCGAAAGATGGTGTTGACATTTACATTTCATCCCATCTTCCGTGGGAAGCTTGAACGAGGCA
>NW_019731477.1:0-490 GCF_002891405.2 Cryptotermes secundus | reverse complement strand
CGCCACAATTAAGGATCACTTTTTCCTTCAACTTCTCAATTGTCCGACTTGGGGACACTACACAAGTAGACTCGCCGCTGTTTAAATTCCCTTGGCCTGCTGCTACGGTCTGGTGTGGGGTGGGGTTAGAACAGCTGTGGACTGCTCACGGTCAGCTGAGGGTTTTGGGGGTTGCTGACCTGTGGATGGGTGATTCTGAAGGGGAATTTCCCTTGCCTGTCCAAGATCATCACTTCTAATGTTTTGTATTCTGGCTTTAGATAAGAATGCATGTTCTTTCTTTACGTCACCTCGGACGTAACCAATAGACCCTTTGTTAAAATCTATATTAATACCATACTCCTTCAAGAATTGACAACCAATAATTGCGTCATTTTTGAGCTGGGAGGAAATTAAAAAGACACTCTCAAAGTGATCACTTCCTATCGTGAACTCTTATTAGCAGTTGCTGTCTGATACGTTTCGATCTCCTTCCAAACGCAGTTACTAA
>NW_019731476.1:0-1833 GCF_002891405.2 Cryptotermes secundus | reverse complement strand
TCGCACAATTTTCCAGTGTCCCCAGTGACATTGCTCAGATCAGCAATATTTCAGTATATAATACTCTTAGNACAGGGCTATGGTATGGGCAGGAAGAGTTGGGTTGTCCTGTACTACTGATTCTGCTAGAATGCTGCACAATAAAGTTCTGTGCAACAAACATTTCTCTGAAAGTGATTTCACTACAGCTGAAAGGGTACACCTTAACAGATGTGCAGCAAGCCTCAGTGCTCTAGTGGCTACAGGTAAGCACTATATGTTTCTTGTATGAATGAAGTGACTAATAATGGGGACTAGTTTTCAAAGTTACTGCCTCAAAACCCAGTTGCAGTCAAACAAACGTCATTATCATCTGACTTGAATTTACTTTTGAAACTGTATATCAATATACAAGTTATGTAGAATATGTTACAAATACTGTTTTTAGGATAATTAAAAAATATTTGAAATCAGATGACACTATCAGTGATATGATTAAGGTGAACTAGGTGGCAAAGATTTTAATATGAGGAATAATGTAATGAAATGTACAAGTTTTGTATAACGTTAGTCCTTTGTAAAGTAATGTGTTATTTTCCAATGTAAAGAAAATGTAATTCACCACGTAAGGAGGCTCACTAACTTCTGTTCCCCCCCCCCCACACACACACACACACACGTGGGTGCAGCAGTGAATAGAAGGCAACAGCTGTGTTTGTTGAGGAGGTTGACAACTTCTTCAGTAGTTTCAGTGGTGGAACAAGCATTGCCCACTCAGTGACAACAGTCCCCATATGGAGCCCTAGAAAAAGGCAAGTATGGGGATAAAGAGTTGGATCTTCCTCAAGGATAGTAAACCCGCCTTTCTTCATCCTCCTCTTCCACACAATGGGTGGCTGATTGACATCACTGCTGCCCAGCATGTGTGGAGGACACTGAAAGAGGCAGGTTTTCAGTACCTTCACACCCAAAACCTGAGTCAGAACCCCCTTGAGAACACATTTGGAGCTATTCATTTAAACTGTGGTTTGAACAATAACCCAACTGTGAGACGGTTTGTAGATGCTCCGAAGACTAGCATCATCAGTGGCCTTGCATTTAGAGGACTGGGGGAAACTAATTGTGAGGATGATGGTGCTACTCTTCTGGATAATCTACAATTGCTTTTCAGGGCACCTGAAGCTGCTTCACGAAATCCTTCCACAAGTCATGACAAGGAAACCCCTGCTTGTGTGCCTGAGAGTTTCCATGTTGCTCAGCAAGTACAGATGGACATGACGTGAGTCCTGCAGTACCTGCTGATGACATGGAAGTGCTCTCAGTAGCTTATGTCAGTGGTTCCATTGCCAGACAGGTGCTTCGCGGTGTCAGCTGTGATGCATGCAAGACATGCCTGACATCTGAAGTGCTGCTATCAGCCAATGTCTTCATATATTTGAAGGAGTGCTGTGATACAGAACAGTCTCTCACTTATCCTTCTTAGAAGCTTGTGGCGACTGTTGGTATTGCTGTAACTCTGATGGTGTCTATAATGACAGGCTGCCCACTTGAATTCAGTGGAGCAGCATATCACAGCTGCCATCAAGAGCACCATTGATTTCGAGTGGATTAGGTGTTCTGGCTGTTCGCTTCACCAGCAACGAATAGTAGATAGTATTGTGAGATGTCACACGAATTTACATGCCTTGGTGGTGTAAGCGAAGAAACAGGTTGATGACTGAAGCAGCCAGGCAGAGGACTACAGAGAGGAAGATGAAGATACTGTCTCATCAGTAAGTCATAGGAAAGTAATGCTTTTTCATTTTTCCTTTATAATGGCCTGCCCATACCAGCCCTGGAAATTGACAGAGAGCA
>NW_019731475.1:476-1063 GCF_002891405.2 Cryptotermes secundus | reverse complement strand
TGCGTTGCTAACTTGCTAGTTTTAAGTTGCTAGCTTACTAGCTTTCCGTTGCTGGCTTGCTAGCTTGCTAAATTTCCGTTGCTAGCTTGCCAGTATTGCGTTGCTAGCTTGACAGCATTGCATTGCTATCTTGCAGGTATGCGTTGCTAGCTTGCAAGTTTGTGTTTCAAGTTTGCTAGCTTTGCATTGCTGGCTTGCTAGCTCTGCTTTGCTAGCTTCCTAGCTTTGCGGTGCCAGCTTGCTATGTTTACGTTGCTACGTGGCTAGCTTGTCGTTGCTAGCTTCCTAGCATTGCGATGCAAGCTAGCTACGTTTGCTTTGATAGGTTGCTACATTTGCGTTGCTAGCTTGTTTGATTTGCGTTGCTACTTTGCTACCTTTCCGTTGATAGCTTGATATCTTTCGGTTGTTATTTGCTAGATATATGTTGCTAGCTTTCCAGCTTTGCGTTGCCAACTTGCTTGCTTTGCGTTGCTACCTTGTTAGCTTTGCGTTGCTAGCTTGCTAGCTTTCCGTTGCTAGCTTGCTATCTTTGTTTTGCTATCTTGCTAGATTTGCGTTGCTAGCTTGCTAGCTTTGCGTTGCTA
>NW_019731475.1:0-405 GCF_002891405.2 Cryptotermes secundus | reverse complement strand
AGATCGCTAGCTTTGCGTTGCTAGTTTGATAGCTATCCGTTGCTAGCTTGCTATATATGCGTTGCTAGCTTACCAGTATTTCTTTGCTATCTTGCCAGCTTTGCATTGCTAGCTTACAATATTTCGTTGCTAGCTTGCTAGCTTTCGGTTGATAGCTTGCTATCTTGCTGGACAGGCGTTGCTAGCTTTGCTAGCTTTAAGTTGCTAGCTTGCTAGCTTTGAGTTTCTAAATTGATAGCTTTGCGTTGCTAGCTTGCTAGGTTTTGTTGCTACCTTGCTTGTTTTTTGTTGCTAGCTTGCTAGTTTTGCGTTGTTAACTTGCTAGCTTTTCGTTGCTAGCTTGTTAGCTATGCTTTGCTGGCTTGCCAGCTTTGCGTTGCAGGCTTGCCAGCTGTGCGTTGATAG
>NW_019731474.1:0-1073 GCF_002891405.2 Cryptotermes secundus | reverse complement strand
CCATGGCCTTTGATAGTGTCTGCAGTATACTGTCCCCCAAAACATTCAATATCAAGTGAAGAATACGTTGAATTTCTTGAATCCTACGGATCCAAGTATATAATAGGAGGTGACTGGAACACCAAACACACCCAATGGGGAGCAAGACTCATTACAACTAAAGGAAGAAACCTTCTGGAAGCAATGAATAGACGAAATTGTAACCACCTCTCCATAGGTGAACCAACGTATTGGCCAAGCGATTATAACAAGCTACCAGACCTATTAGACCTTTTTCATCCACAAAGGTATTACAAAAAATTATATTCAGATAGAATCTAACCATGAACTATCATCTGATCACACACCTGTAATTGCAACTTTATCCACCCATGTGATAAACCAATCACCGATAAATATGCTGGTTACAAACGCAACGAACTGGAACAACTTTCGCACATACATTGAAGACCACATAATTATGAACATAAAAATAAAAGAAACCGACAAGTTAGATCAAGCAACCCAATACTTTACAACTTTAATCCAGGAAGCAGCATGGTACTCCACTCCCACACCACTGGATACAACAAAACATACATATAACATCCCCCTGCACATACGCGAACTAGCAGCTGAAAAACGCAGAGCAAGGAATAGGTGGCAAAGGTCATGAAATAATGATGACAGAATCAACTACAACAGACTTAAAAGATGACTGCATAATACGCTAGAAAATGCAAGAAACATGACTTTTGAGCAATATATCACTTCACTCAATAAGGACGATCATACAATCTGGAAAGCTACAAGAACGGCCCCAAAAATCAATACCTCCAATAAGAAAAGCTGACAGAAGCTGGGCCAAAAGTGATATAGAAAAAGCTGAAAATTTTGCTGAATATCGTTCTCTGGTATTTACACCACATGACTCTAATAATCATCATAATGACAACGAAACTGAGAAGTTTCTAGATACGCCATGTCAAATGTCTTCACCAATCAAAGCCTTCTCACCTACAGAAGTAAAGCAACAGATTAAAAAGGTGAACCAATGCAAAGCACCTGGCTACAACATAATCACGGGAAAGATA
>NW_019731473.1:0-560 GCF_002891405.2 Cryptotermes secundus | reverse complement strand
TCACAGAGTTCAGCCCCTACAAATTCCAGGCGAGTTATTGCACCTAAAAATAAACAGAAGTTTGACTTTATGTATGCCAGATTTTGTGCTAGAGTGGTAGAGAATAAGTCCTTGACAGCTTTAATTGATGTTGACTCACTGCTGTCAAAGCCATTAAACATTTTCTCAATGATATGCCACAGTATCCAACCTTGTACCCCACCGTGTGACGACAGGCTGTGGAGGAAGTGGCAGTAGAGGAGCTTCTTGTTTAAATTTCTGCACTCGAAGAGGGGCCTTGATGAATATTTTCTTTCCGTTTGAAACTAGCCTATCTACATCAGGAAAATGTCCTCGAACTTCTTCAGCCACTCTATGCAATGCATGAGCGAGGCAAGTAATATGGACCATTTTCGGGTAGAGGATTCGAAGTCCTTTGGCAGCCTTCTTCATGTATGGAGCGGCATCTGTTACTAGGAGAAGGACATTATTTCGCTGTATTCCATTTGGCCACAAAACTTCATGGAATTATCAACTAGGACAGCTATAGTCGAATGATTTGCTCTTTCGAGAACTTCACA
>NW_019731472.1:0-429 GCF_002891405.2 Cryptotermes secundus | reverse complement strand
TTTGCTTTGCAAATTTGCTAGCTTTGGTATGCTAGCTTTGTAGCTAGCTACAACTAGCTAGCTAGCTTNTGCTAACTTTGCGTTGCAAGCTTGCCAGTTTGCGTTGCTAGCTTGCCAGCTGTGCGTTTCTAGCTTTCCTGATTTTCGTTGCAAGTTTGAGAGCTTTGCTTTGCTAACTTAAAACTTTGTTTTGTTAGCTTCCTAGGTTTGCGTTGCTGGATTGCTATGTGTGCGTTGCTAGCTTGCTAGCTTTCCGTTGCTAGCTTAGTAGATATGCGTTGCAAACTTCTAGCTTTGAGTTGCTAACTTGCCAAATTTGCGTTGTTAGCTTGCAGCTTTGCGTTGTCAGCTAGTCAGCTTTACGATTCTAGCTTCACAGCCTTGCGTTACTAGCTTCCAAACTTTGTGTTGCTAGCTTGCTTGCTTTGC
>NW_019731471.1:0-494 GCF_002891405.2 Cryptotermes secundus | reverse complement strand
GCTTTGTGTTGCTAACTTGCCAGCTTGGCTTTGCTAGCTTGCTAGATTTCATTTGCTAGCTTGCTATCTTGATAGATTTTCGTTGCTAGCTTGCTAGCTTTGCGTTGCTAATTTGCTAGCTTTGCGTTGTTATCTTGCTAGATTTGCGTCGCTAGATTGCTAGTTTTGGGTTGCTAGATTGCTATCTTTCCTTTGCAAGCTTACAAGCTTTGCGTTGCTAGCTTGCTTGCTTGCTTGCTAAGAGTTTCTTGCTTGCTTGATTTCGTTGCTAGCTGGCTAGTCTTGCGTTGCTAGCTTACTAGCTTTGAGTTGCTAGCTTGCTAGCATTGCGTTGCTAGCTTGCTATCTTTGCGTTCCTACCTTGTTAGCTTGGGGATGCTAGCTTGCTAGGTTTTATTTGCTAGCTTGCTAGATATCTTGATTTGCGTTGCTATCTTGATAGTTTTGTTTTGCTAGCTTGCTAGCTTTGCGTTGCTAGCTTGGTAGCTTTGCAT
>NW_019731470.1:0-399 GCF_002891405.2 Cryptotermes secundus | reverse complement strand
AGCTTTGCGTTGATACCATGGTAGCTTTGCGTTGGTAACTTCCTAGCTTTGCGTTGCTAGCTTGCTAGCTTTGAGTTGCTAGCTTGCTAGCTATTCATTGCTTAATTGCTTTGCGTTTCTTGCTTGCTAACATGCATGCTAGCTTTGCGTTGCTAGCTTGCCAGCTTTGCGCTGCTGTCTTGCCAGCCGTGCGTTGCTAGCTTGCTAGGTGTGCGTTGCCAACTTTCCAGCTTTGCGTTGCTAGCTTGCCAGCATTTCGTTGCTTGCTTGCTTGCTTTGCGTTGGTAGCTTGCTAGATTAGCGTGGCTAGCTTGTTAGATTTGCGTTGCAAACTTTATAGTTTTCCGTTGCTAGATTCCTAGCTTGCTAGCTTTGCGTTGCTAGCTTGCTAGCTTTGCG
>NW_019731469.1:0-368 GCF_002891405.2 Cryptotermes secundus | reverse complement strand
CGTTGCTAGTTTGCCAGGTTTGATGTTCTAGCTAGCCAGCTTTGCTTTGCTAGATTTGCGTTGCAAGCATTGCGTTTATCGCTTGCAAACTTTCGTTGGTAGCTTTCTATTTTGCATTGCTAGCTTACTAACTTTGGGTTGCTTGCTTCCTAGCTTTGCGTTGCTAGCTTGGTAACTGTGCGTTGCTATATTGCTAGCATTGCGTTGCTTGCTTGCTTGCTTTGCGTTTAATGCTTGCCATCTTTCGTTGCTAACTTCCTAGTTCTATTTTGCTAGCTTGCTAGCTATGGGTTACTTGCTTGCTTGCTTTGCGTTTCTTGCTTCCAAGCTTTAGTTGCTAGCTTGGCTAGCTTTGCGTTGCTATCTCG
>NW_019731468.1:0-576 GCF_002891405.2 Cryptotermes secundus | reverse complement strand
GGTAACGCAAGACACGTTACACTGGTGTCAGAAGTGGGATCAGTATCGTAAACACGTATTCACTGGTGTCAGAAGTGGGATCAGTAACGTAAACACGTTACTTTAGTGTCAGAAGTGGGATGAACTTAAACACGCCACAAATTGAATTGTTGTGCAACGAATATTGTACTGCTACAAAATGGAGATGCTGCGGATAATGGAAATGCTTGCAAGAATGGACGCCAACATGAGATCCTACCAAGACAGAATGGAGGACAATAGGAAGAAAGACAAAGAAGAAATGAAGGCCGATAGAAGGAAAGTCAAAGAGGATTTAATGGCCAAATTAGACGCCAACCAAGAAAAGGCGGCGGCCGACAAGGAAGAATTGAAGGCCGAAATGCGATCTATGCGCTCAGAGTTGGATGACCAAATCCAACATAGAGTCGAAAACATTTTGGCTATCGTTGAACACGACAAACAGACTCTCCGGTTAGAAATAACTGAGCAGACTGACGTGTCATTCCGCGCGCGGACAGATAAACTCCAGGTAAACCTGACGAAAAACTTCAATGAAACCTGCGCAGCAATTGACGA
>NW_019731467.1:0-487 GCF_002891405.2 Cryptotermes secundus | reverse complement strand
CTCCCTATGCTTAACTGATTAAGCACTATGCCATGAAGGCGTATGAGGGAATGGATGCATAGATCCATATTCTCTGGACCGCAGCATGAGTTGGAGGTGAGAAGTCAGCTTTACCAGCCCACCTCCGGAGAAATCGTCTCTGGTACCCTTTGCATAGGGGGCTGGCTGGGCCCAGAGCTGGTCTGGATGACGTGGAGAAAATTCTTGACCCTACTGGGACTCTACTCCAACCCCTCGGTTGTCCATCCCATAGCCAATCACATGCTATGGTCCTGTACGTATATTAATTTTTCACTATGGCCACACACAAAGATAAGATTTGTTTTTGTACCAAAGAATCTTTTTTACAGCAAAACATCCTTCTGCTATTACTGTGCCATTGCTAGTTAACAATTCAAGAAGTGGTGCTTTCCCTTCTTAAAGTCATAGGTCATCATAAATATGCTTTATCTCTCACCTTGATTGATCATTAAAATTCATAGGTAAA
>NW_019731466.1:0-447 GCF_002891405.2 Cryptotermes secundus | reverse complement strand
CTCTGAACCATGAAACTGAAGTATGTGTGAAAGAAGAATACATGACTAAAGTGATTTAACGAAATTAATGGAATATAAGAATAGTGGGTGTGTAGTGAGGCAATGTGTCTTTGAGTTTTTTCTTGCACTATTAATAATATCGTGTGAATTATGTGGAGTGGTTTGGAAGAAATGTGTTTTAGTGGTTATAAAGATAGAGAATGAAATATATTTAATGAGTGCATATTTGGTATGACAGAAAAGAGGTTGTAGTTTTGGTAGGTATCCTCTGAATGTTACACGTGTGTGTAGGTTGTTAGTCAGAATGATGTTTTTTTTGTATTATTATAAGTACTTGTAAGAAGAGGGTGCAAAGTGAATTTGTAGTTCCCATTGAAGAAGCAACCGCTTGCTTCTTCAATGGGCCTTTTGGCTAAGATCAAAGTGTAGTATCTGTTCTTATCAGCT
>NW_019731465.1:0-600 GCF_002891405.2 Cryptotermes secundus | reverse complement strand
GGGTTTTTACTTCGCAGCAACTGATATATGGAATGTGTTTTTCCACAGTTCACAATGGCATTGTCTGCACAATAAGAAGACACATAACTTACATCCAAGTTGTGCTTTTAATATCCCACAGTCGCCAAGCGTCAAATATCTCGGAATCCACATGGATAGCAGACTCACCTGGAAAGATCACGTAATGAAAAAACGCAAACACATAAGACTTAAAAACCCAGGAGCTAAACTGGTTAATTGGAAGAAGATCCAACCTAGCCATAGAAAACAAAGTCCTGCTTTATAAGACAATAATAAAACCAATCTGGGCTTACGGAATCGAGCTCTGAGGTTGTGCCAGCAAATCAAACATATCAATAATCCAGAGAAGCCAATCAAAAATACTCCAAATTATAACAAATGCACCCTGGTACGTAAGCAATCAAACGTTACGTACAGACCTAAATATACCATACATCAAGGACGTCATCAGAGAAAAAAGTACTTCACGCCACAACAAACTAGCAAATCACCCAAACGACATCCTACAGCCACTTGTAGAACCGCAGCACAATCGAAGACTCCGAAGACACTGCCCAGCTGACCTAAAAGAAAACTAAT
>NW_019731464.1:0-495 GCF_002891405.2 Cryptotermes secundus | reverse complement strand
CATTCAATTTACAGCTATAAATGATAATCCTAAATCTGAAATAAAAATTCTATATGATAAAAAACAAATTACATCTATATCCAATATTAAATTTCTTGGAATATTCATTGATGACATAATGAGTTGGAAATACCACATTGAGTATATTAGTTTTAAACTAAGTGCAGTCTGCTACATAATAAGATCGCTTGAACCATACACGTCCATAAATACCTTAAAAATGGTTTATCACGCTTATTTTAATTTTATTATAAATTATGGTTTACCCTTTTGTGGTAACTCACCCCAAAGTATAAAAATTTTTAGAATGCAAAAGAATATAATTAGAATTATTTTGGGACGCAGAAGGAGGGACTCGTGCAGGAACTTATTTAGAGAATTAGAAATCTTGCCTCTGGCATCTCAGTACATACTATCTCTTATGCTCTTTCTGATAAAAAACGGAAACAAATTCATAGTAAATTCAGAGATTCATAGAATAAATATCAGACAGCA
>NW_019731463.1:0-634 GCF_002891405.2 Cryptotermes secundus | reverse complement strand
CTGGTGGAGAACACCGACAGCTCCCGCATTGCACTTGATTTCCCTTGCTGTCTAAATCGACTTGTCCACCTGGGTACTCATCTCTGACATTTTCTGCAATTTGGGGGAAGTGCCCCAGAGTTCAAGGTTTCTGCCCAAACATTGCGTGAACAATTGGATGGCCTCTTAGCCGACATGAACACCAGTCTTCAGGGCGATGAGCGTGCGGCATCGGTCCCAGGCCCCTCTGGAAGTACTAACACACCTCAAGGTGATCAAAGTAGGCTCGAAGCGACTTTTCACCTCCCTTGGCGTGTGGATAAGGAGCATTTGAACCCCACCAGTAGGCTTGTTGACGGCTTGAGCCAGAGTGATGGTCAATCTACGTTGTCCAATTTACTTCCCCCAGGGGCCCCCCCTTACCCGCTGGTTATGGTTAATCCCACTTTTGTTTTCACCAAGCTGCTGAATCCCAGCGCATATTTGAGGATCTTTCCCCCACAGATGGATTGCATCTTGGCAACCTCATAAATTTTTGCACGTTTTAGTGCGGATTCGAGAAAGCCTGGTGGTTTTCCAAGTTCCCCCACATCACATGCTGCTGGTCTTCTTTACTTTCACTAAAGGCGCATTGGCATCCAAGACTATCGAAGCC